>NW_015638974.1:446143-451143 GCF_001515625.1 Sinocyclocheilus rhinocerous | reverse complement strand
GTTTTTAATGTGATTTTAACATTATTTTAATAACTATATCAGTTTATCTCAGAATCAACCTTTTGTCATTGCACACTTGTAGCTTGGAACATTTTGCAGTGCATCTGGACGAGCAGGTTTTTAGGAAAATGCTGTGGTGTTTGTTTTTATTTAGTGCTGTGAGAGTAAAATAAAAGCCCTGAGGGACCTATTAACCCTGCTGTACCCTACCATTATTTTTTAGACATTCAGCTATGTACTTCAGAAACCCCAAACTAATCAATAATCAAATCAATTACCTTTTTGACCCAGTTTATTTTTGATACTATTTTAGAAGTTACCTGTGAAATGCAAACTCTGGTGTAAAGTTCTGTCAGTAGCTATTTATTCACTAACTATAATGGCAACTATTGTAATTGCATTCAGTATTGAGTGTTGTCTTTGAAGTTAGCGCTACTGTGTCTGTGTGTGTGTGTGTGTGTGTGTGTGTGTGTGTGAGAGAGAGAGAGATCAGGACACTCTCTTAGCCTCCTGCTCATGAGAGAATGATTCCCACTTTATCTGTTCGCTTCACCATCTAATGCTATTCATAATTCTCTTTCATTTATTTAGCTGATATGAAAGCTGCTCTCATCTCAAGGACACACACACATACATAGATACATATTTAATAATTTCACATCTTATAATCTTCTCTCTGAGAGGGTCTCCCCAGAGGGCTTGATTATTTTTGATTAGACCTTTTCTTTATATCTTTCAAATCTGCATGTTTGACTAAGTGGTGTCCTGCTATGATCAGTGAAGTGAGGGAACTGTTCAAAATTTCAGTTTGTCTCTCTGCCTTTTGGATGGCTCTGGGACAGACTGAAACATTTGTGTGCCACACACGTGCTTTCACATGCAGTTCCTCACACACACTGCCTGTTTCTTTACCACTGAGTATTGAATGAATCCCAACCATAATGAATAATAGAAAATGAATGATTAAATTTAGCAACTCTTTGTGTAATTGTTTGTTCAAATAATTGTCACCCGGCTCAGATGCTGCTCAAATATTTATTTCACACACACAATAAGTATGTCACCTCATACAATGTGAAAGATGGTTTGCAGCCAGCAACAGTTTTTTTTTTTACTGTGTATACAAACATCCCACTGCATTTCGGCCGAGCTGCCAGAAGTATCTGGGCATTTATTTGGCCTCTATGTATGCTGTCTTTAATGTATTACTTAATGAATTGTACTTGAAAAAGTCTACTTCTTCTCTACTGCTCTGCACTTAAACGTCTGCTCTGTTATCGTGGGGGAGACCAGGGATGGTTGAAAGATTTTATATACCTTGTTGAATATCAAAAATGAAGAAAACATTCTCAGTGCACAGACTAGTTGACACAGTCAGTGTTTAAAGGCTTTAAGAGGAAAGCAATAAATAGAAAATATAAAAATATTGAATTCAAACCAATCTAGCATAACTCGACACATATTTGTCTTATTTAACTGTTTTTAGGAATGAAACAATTCATTTTTGACATATAGTTTACCTGAACCATTTTTATAATGGTTTCAATGCTTTTAAAAAATTGATTACATAACCTGTAGGGAGGCACATATCATTTTTTAATAGTAATTATTTTTAAGAATTTAAAAATCGCAATACTACTAGTGCTACTACTACTAATACTTCTAGGGAGGTTAATGTTTGTTTGTCTGTGGAGATAGATAGATAGATAGATATTGCTCTATGACTGGTTCAGATAAATTGTTTGTTTGGGATGATCTCACTGTCCTCAAAGCATTTAATCTGTTCACTAAGGTTAAATAAATGTAAATTACATTGTGGCATTCCAGTGCCAATATAGCATTTAAGTATATACTGTATATTCCCTCATAGTAACATGTAGGTAATCCTGTTGTGATAAATGCCACTGTCCTTTAAGTACTGTTTACACACACACACACACACACACACACACAGACAGAGAGAGAGAGACATAATGAGATGGAACATAAGATATGCTGTATGATTGACATTTGTGGCAGATGTCAGGGCAGCTGATGTCACTCTGACTGCTGGCATTTACACACACATACAAGCAGGTCTGAGAAATGGCAGATTTTGGATGTGTGTGCCTCTGTACATGTTTACTTCTAGAAGTATACAGAAAACCTGCACCTGTACTTTGATATGAAATCTAAGTTTGAGATTCAAACCTGTCAGGTGGGTTTGGTGTGTTTGAGAGTGTGTTTGTGGGAGTCAACAGAGGGCAGTGTTTCCTCAAGCTGGTTTAGTGTACGAGAATAATTTTCAATTAGATCTCATTTGCAGCTCACTGGATGTTTTAGGATTATGTTAGAAACTGTGAGTCAGTTCAGTATTTTCACATAAGCTATATTCTCTGATTCACATCAAGAGTCTGTTCTTTCATACTTCTGAAATCTCTCTTCCTCCCAGTTATTTATTAAAGGCATATGATGAGGTCAGCCTGTTTTCTTAAGGGCATGAGTGCTTATTGATTGAAATCTTACACCCTTCATTACTTCTGCACGTGTGTTGTGGTAGCCTCTTTAACAGATCTGCACAGATATTTTGGCTTTTCGAAGACAGCTTTTATTCATTTTGTTTTTTTTTTAATCCTGTCTGTGCTCATATATAACTTGACCTTACTGTAGGTAGATGCTTAAAGTCAACATATTCAGTTCCATAATGTACATACAGGGGACTATGAGGGATCTGACCGACTTTTTTGGGGCAGTGTAAAAGGCTCATTACAAGGAATATGATGTGAAGTTGAAATACATACAACAGTTATATTTACAGTATGATGCTGCAGTATTGTAGTAGCCGTAAAGCTTTGTGCATGTGTCATTTACAAGTTTGAAGCAGCTTCTAAAATTAAATCATGCATAAAATCATTTATTTTAAAGTCTATCTGTCTATCTATCTATCTATCTATCTATCTATAAATACCTAATACCTATAATTTTATTTACTTGTTTAAAGGCAAAAATGATCTTGTCACTTAATTGTCTTTTTTATTTACTGCAGGTTTTTTCCCCTTTAAAGCCAAGAATTATCTTGTCACTTATAATATATTTTTTGAGAGAGTTTTTTTTTTTCTAAAGTGAAAAAATATTTAGGCATGTTAGTTAGTTCTTTCTTTCGTTCGTTCGTTCGTTCTTTCTTTCTGCAGAGCAATCAATAAGTCAATTTGATCATTTTAATTATTGCTTATTTAATAATTTATAGTATAATACTTTATTCTCTAACTTTATTCTCTGATCTCTTTTAACTGGCTCAGTTAACCTGGGATGCCTGATGGATATCTTTGTAATGACCATATTTACAGAACACGGTCACTTAGAGGACACCCACCACACATATACACTTGTAGAAAACGGCCTTTAGATGACTACAAGCCACCTGAAATTGGGCTGCCATGAAATACAAGCTCTCGCTTTCACTCTGTATCTCTTTATAAGGGTGGAAAAAGAAAAGCGTCGGAAAAAGTGTTATTTCATTAGTACAACCAACAGAGACAGAAAGAGAGGGAGAGAACACTCTGTGGTGTGCAAAGGTGAATCCGTCCTTGAAGATGAAGAGTGCGCAAATGGCCTTGAGAGATACGGTTGAAAAACAGCAGCTGATGGGCCTGATATATGTATGTGTGTGTGAGTATTGCATTAGACCAGATGTGTCTGTTGTTTCAGAGAGACACAATATGAGATACAGCACCAGTAAACATATTCCACATTCTGGCTGAGATGGGGAGTAGAAAAACTACATTATAAACAAATTACACATCTCCTGACATTCTCCATAGGCGACATGATAGCAAACGCATTGATCCAACAAAGCCCAGCAACCATTGGAATTTGGTGGCATTTGTTAATTGAGGCAGTGTGAATTAGCCTTTAATTGTTGTAATGAATCAGTGGACTCTATTTAATTACAGTATGTGTATTCATTTCAGCTACTGTAGGACCGCTAACCTTTCTGCTTATCTGGCTCAGGTTGCCTCTGAACTTTATTTTGATGCATTCAGTGGTAGGATTTGTTTAATGCTCCTTCAGAGTTTCTAAAAGCAGAGCTTTTTGGAAACTGAGCTGGAATCAATAGATTCGGGAGGAAGCTTCAGGGTGTTCTGGCATGTATTGGTCTTGTTCAGATTTCAGATACTCAAACTCTGAGTCCCATCTGAGTTCAGCGGAAAGCAGATACGCCCACAAAACTCAGCATGAAGTTCCAGATTGTTGCTCTCTGTTCGATTTTTAACCCTCATCACGGCACTGAAAATTCACTTATCAGTAATACAGTTATCAAGATATCAGGTTATTAAACTTAAGTAAAATTATTATACTTTAACTTTGTATCTGTGAGAAGTACAGTACATTACTGTTCAAAAGTTTGCAATCTGTAAGATTTTTAAGATGTTTTTGAAAGAAGCCTCTTATGCTCACCAATAGTGCATTTATTTGATTAAAAATACAGTAAAACTGTGAAATATTATTGCAATTTTAAATATCCATTTTCTACTTTAATCTATTTACAAATTAAATTTTATTCCTGGCAAATTTTCAGCATCATTACTCCAGTCTTCAGTGTCATATTCTTATGGAAACCATGATGCATTTTTTTCAAGATTGGTTAAGAAAAACAGCATTTTTAAAAATAGAAATCTTCTATAACATAAATGTCTTTACTGTCACTTTCGGTAAATTTAATGCATCCTTACTGAATAAAAGTATTAATTAAAAAAACAAATCTTATTGGCCCTAAACTTTTGAAAGGTAGTGTATAGACCAATTTAGAGTAGACGTCACAGTTACGTCACTTGCAGCTGCGCGCGCATAGTGGTTGCAGAAAAACACTGCGAACAAGTGGAGATAAATGGGTAAAATCCATGGAATAAAAGAAAAAAAATATTTGTGTGCCTTTTGATGTCAAGATCGGAATGCAAATAATTTTTATAGAATACTGTCGTCAAAGACGCCATTTGAAGCTAAACGCAGACGTTTAAAGG
>NW_015638974.1:439634-445719 GCF_001515625.1 Sinocyclocheilus rhinocerous | reverse complement strand
AATCTTTTTAACCCTACCTTTTTTGTACCCTATCCGTGAAATTCTCTAGCCATAAAGGCTATCTCTCCTGGGTTTTCTGCAACCATGATGCGCGCGCATCCTGAATGTTTACAAACCTATAATTGGTCTATATGTAACGGTATGTACTGAGAGTGATTTTAAGCTACACATTTATCGTCTATTTTCTGGGCATCGAACCCACAACCTTGGTGTTCCTAGTGCCATTCTCTCCCAGTCGATGTGGTTATTCTTTAAAAAAGCAGTTTTGAATAATTAATACCCTATTAAATGCTTAGCAACACTTCAGCTTGGTTTGAAAACTCATAAACTTGCAAATAAAGACCCAGATCATTTGTAATATGCAGCAGCATACAGTAGTCAGTAGGGCTGGGCCAATAATCGATATCAAATTGAATCCCGAAAATATTTATGTCGATAACAATGATAAGCTCTGGACATTTTTACTCGATATGGATTAATCTAACAGCCAATTACACAGCAGAAATAAACACGACAACAGCCAGTCAGCGTGCAGCATTTAACTTTTAGTTTAATAGTCTAATTTAAATAAGTTATACATTTAATTGACATGGTTGACAAAAATGTTTTTAGGCAAAATTCATTTGAAAAAAAAAATTGTAAGCATATCTTAACAATTCATATCAAGAACTATTACTATACCATAATGATAATACTATAACTGTTAGTTAACTATTATGATGATTATAATGATATATTAGCATTCTCACATTAAAGTCAAAATGATTGTGATCGGCTGTCTGTTTCTATCATTCAGGAAAAAAGTGATTTTCATGGTTTTCTCATTGTATTATGTATTTAATAGCTATTTAGATATCCAGATCTCAATATCTAAATAACTCGTATAACTAAATTTGAATGCTTTGTGCTCCTCATCTTTAATGATGCACTAATGGCAACCTGTTCATTCAGTCGTAACTATGTTCACTAGTTAGAACATTGTGTATCTGAGTGTACAATTATTCTGATTTAACAAGTAATTATTTTTTTGTTTTGTGCCTTTGTGTTTGCAAGTGTGTCTCTAATCTTCCTCATGGTAATGTTTGTTTAAGACTCGGATCCTTCTCCTCATCTTTTCATAGCATCTGGCCACACAGCACTGTCGCTATAGCAACACTGGGAGCTGTAGTCCAAACGTGTTAGACATACACAGACATCACGCCTCTCTAATCAAATTAATCAGCCTTAAATGTGTTGAAGGCAGAGAAGTTTTTGAATTGGGTTCAATTTAACCATAAATCATACACCTCTTTCCTTTTTTTGTGTACTCAATACAAACCCTCGAAATTTACCAGATAAACACAAACAGGGTAGAAGTAGTTCAGTTATTCTAAAGACTTTGCTTCATTCTGTTTACCTCATTATAGGGTCAGTCATATACCTCTTTTTAAAAAATAACAGTTTCAATGACAATTGGCACTGATATTAAATAAAAAATAATAATAATAATAATTAATTAAAAAACTGAACAGTCCATAGTTTCCCAAAATTAAATGGATAATATATAATAATTACATAAAGTCACAATTAAAATAGCTGCATTTGTACAATAAAAAGACGGAATTATCTTTTTTTTAAATTAATGTTCATATAGAACATTTATCTTCTGAAATTTCAAAGCTTTAAGCTACGCATTTTCTGATCACCAAAAGCCGAAAGATGTTACCATTTTCTCTGCCCTTCCCTATTTTTAGACTTTGTGGAGTTAATTATTTGTTGTAGACCTATTAAGGATGTATTGTAATTGTTCTGTTGTCATTTTATGTCAGGCAGTGAGCTGGTCAGCTATGGATGTGTATGTGCTGGACTCAGCAGGATGTGATCAGTGCATCAGCAAGAGT
This sequence comes from Sinocyclocheilus rhinocerous, assembly GCF_001515625.1. Taxonomy (NCBI): domain Eukaryota; kingdom Metazoa; phylum Chordata; class Actinopteri; order Cypriniformes; family Cyprinidae; genus Sinocyclocheilus; species Sinocyclocheilus rhinocerous. The sequence continues at coordinate 443,839 of NW_015638974.1, read as the reverse complement.
TTATTGATTGGGGATGTGCACATCATCAGTGTCCTGATCAGTGATCTCATGAATCATTATATCACCAAATTAACGAGAAGAGTGTGGATTTCTACATCATTAGAAGTGTCAAAATTAGGAAAAAGAATAGCATGCAGGTTTGGAACAACATGAGGGAGAGGAAACAGAGCTGGGTTGATTACTTATAAACTGTAGTCCGTTACTGATTACATGATGAAAACTGTAGTTAATAACGTAATCTAGGTTACTCATTTTAGGTAATGTATTCGGAGTACTTTTTAGATTACTTTTTATCAAACATGTTTTAAACTTACTATAAATGTACCACATTGATTAAAAAACAAAACAAAACAAAAAGATTTCAAACATCATAAAATGATGATTTTTTCAAGAATATATTTTATTTGAAGGGTTTGGCCGACATAAAATTTGCATCATTATTTGTTTCACACATGGTCTAATTGCTCGAGAGGTTATTTTTTTATCCCCCAAATTCAGAAGCATGGTTTGCACATGTATTTACACAACATTTGTGAATATATTGAAAGGTATGATACAGTAGAATTTTCAGAAAGGACGATCTAAAATAGAAAAAAAGAATTAGGGAGAATCCAATTATGAATAATTTACTGCCATATGTAATCATGTAATGATGTAATCCATAAAATTGTAGCTGTAATCTAATTATGAGCTTTTTAAAATGTAATACACTCTAATTGCAAGTACATAATTTTTGTAATCTGATTACATAATCCAGATTACATGTAATCTGTTACCCAGCACTGCGAGTAATAATGACAGGGTTTTCATTTTTGTATGAACTTTCATTCAAATAAACACTATTTATTTCAAAGCAGCAAAGGTTAAGAATGCAGCTTCAAAAGGACATTATTGTCATTAATTGTTCAAACAGAAGTAGTTCTAGCACATCCCTGACCTGCTTCCATTCTCTGATATAGTGCACATAGTCATGCTCCCCTCTTTAGAGTCGCTCTCTGGAAGAATAGATTAATCCTCTGTAATTGGTTGTAAAATAAGCTGAAATTGTCCTGTGCCTCGGAGAGAGAGGCAAGAGATAGAGAGAATGAGCATTATATTTATCACAAGGGACTATTAGTTTACACACGAGCAGTTTAGTGCAATTAAACAATGATTTTTCTAGTCTTTTTAATGTCTCTTTTGTGTTTCCATTTCTCTTTCTTTCCCTTTTTTCTCTCTGCACTCCTTACTTGCCTCGCTCACTCTGTCTTTTCCCCACATACCGCTATTAGAACAACACTAATTGAGAGATTTTCTCCATCTGCACTGAATCACAGATTTCATTATTCATTTCTGTTAATAATAAGTGCCGTTCGAGCTCTCCTGTGTTCCCCATTCATTACGAATTTCTCAGTCAGGGGGCTTCTCTGAAGGAGCTCTGCCCACTGTTTTTTTCATCTCATTGTCTCTTCAGACAGACCGTAATATGATGTTACAGTATCTCCAATATGTATCTATATTTGCTTTTTAAAAATGCAGTTGTGTGGAAATGAGCGAATTTAATGAACAATGTGGCTAATTTGGCACTGCAATCTTTAACTTGTGTTAAAGAAAAAATAGGGTTTTTCCCCCACCTCATGTGAAATATATCAAAGCTTAATGGCATGAGAGAATAGCCCACCGTTCCTTTCCAGAGCTGTGCTAATAAAAAACTAAATATCCTAATGATAATACAGCACATCAAACCAAGCCCATGGCAAAGACAGGGTTGCTATGACACCAGAGATGAGCAAGAGGAATGTGTTGATCAAAAAAGTTTGAATGCTACTAGAAGTTTGGTTTGACTCCAAATGCCAATTACAGAGAACGGGTATTTTTGACTCCGAGAACTGAGTGTTGTGTGAATTCTCCTGAGAGCATGACTACAGCATTGAAAGCCTATCTTATTTCTGTTTCTATCCAAGATGAAACTGGTAAACCTTGGTAAAACGAACAGATTACCGAAGGCATATGATGCACATGTCTGAATAATGGCTTGGCCGTAATAGATATGGACAGAAATGGACACAGACGGCCTAAAAATACTAATATTTTGTGCATTCATTACTCATTCTGCATTGAACTTGGCCTTCGGCGGGATTCCTAGATTTCTTTAAATTCCTGAGCAGTATTTTTCGACTCATATATATATACTGTACAAAAAATGAAGCTGATAATTGTGCATGCAATAAAGATTACAAGGGCTGTCAATCGATTAGAAACGTAGTTGGTTTAATTACATGACTAAACCCTGAAAATAAACCTGTAAAAATTATGGTAAAACATTTATATTTCATTATACAATGTTAAAATTCCATTTACTGTAATAAAATCTATTTTTTTTCTAGTCTAATATACTAAAGACCACTGTATCAATACAAATAGAGTTCATCACATGTGGCCTTTGTTTTGTCTTAAGATGCACACCAGTAATGCTTTTTTCTAAGGCATGTTTATAAAAATTACTTAAATGTCCTAATTGAACTATGGCCTAATCCTGGCTTGGGCTAAGCCCTGTCTATGAAACCGGGCCTTAGTGTATATTTATATAATTAATGTTTAACATATTTATGCATTTAATGTTTAATATATTTATATATTTAAATGTTTAATTAACTGCACTAAATTAACATGTTGCCTTTAACAGCCTTAAATATTACAAACTGATTTCAAACATTTTCTGGGAACCACCTGCTGTTGACTTAAACGGCAGCTTACATGGCATCAGGAAAACAGTCCTGTACAGCTGCCACATGACTGAATGAGCACATAATTCTGCTCTACACACATCCACTTCAAGAGATAGGGTTATTCATTCATTCATTCATTTTGCAGACCACTATTTTCCCAGAAATGAGTAACACTGTTTTCATGCAGTTAACTGCAATTCTCCTGCCTCTTGTATCTTTATCTGAAGTCCACACCAAATATGGTGACCTCTCAGCACTGAACCTCTGTTTACTGCTGCTTGTCAGGCCCGCAAATTCAATTTGTGTTGGGACAACAAAGTTCTCCATTGTCATGACAAATGCTGACTGAAAGCTCCTCTTCTAAAAGGCAGTGTGTGCTTGTGAACAGATACAGATTCACTAAACTGTGAGAAAATAGATGACGGCAATGTGTTTACAAGAGGCACTACAAGAATGAAACAACAAAAAACAGTAGCAGTTGATTTTAGGACCTGCTTGTGTCATAGGTACAGAATATAGTTAGATTAACAGTAAGCAATAACAGAAATATTGTGGCACTGCTCTCCCTATAAGTTACAGTCTGTATGAGCTGAGAATGTGATGCTTACAAAACTGCAACAAAAAAAAAATAAACCCTGACCGTTGTCCCCAACAAAGCACTTTAGAAAAGGCTGCACTGTCCTGTAATATCATATTGTCTTTCTGAAACACGTTTTCAAAATTAATGATTCTAATTCACAGTGGCAAGCTCCTGCTGATACTGTTGCAACAGGAGAAAGAGATGAAGAAATCGATTTAACATTAAGATTTTAATAGATATTTTTTTACCTTAAAGGAACATACATTTTGTCATCATTTACTTGCCTATTAACTTATGGTAAGGGCGCTTTTCATTATTTTTGGAGCTTGGTCACCATTCGGTGTGAACATCCTACCTAAAACTTCCTTTTATGTTTGACACATGACAAAATGTTCACAGCATGAGGGTGAGTAAATGGTGACACAATTTTTAATTTTGGGTGAAGTATCATAACATTTTGTCTCCGTTAAGATATATAAAGTCATTATATAGTCATTATTACATTGTAGTGAAAAAAAACAGACCAACAATAAACTCCACAATGACAAAAGTACACCAGCTGGAGTACCATTCCCTGCACAATCCCTCTGCATTAAACAGGGCATCTCTACACCGCTCAACTCTTACCAACACACCTAAAATCGAGTTTCTTCATGGCCTCAGTGTATTTGATTTGAACTAATCTAGCTTTGTGTGCATGACTAAAAAGTATTGACTGGGTGGCAGCATGAAAGATCATCATGGTTTGTTTTATGGATAGTGTTATTTACTGTTCAGGAGTTTTCAATATACGTGTCAAATGGAAAATGTTAGCATGACCTTATGGGCAAAGTGTGCCTAACATTGTAGAGGTGCATGTTGATGTGCCAAAGAAGGTCTCTAATTTATAATATATGAAAAAGAAAATGAGATGCAAA
>NW_015638974.1:430513-438916 GCF_001515625.1 Sinocyclocheilus rhinocerous | reverse complement strand
ATTTTGGGTGAAGTATCATAACATTTTGTCTCCGTTAAGATATATAAAGTCATTATATAGTCATTATTACATTGTAGTGAAAAAAAACAGACCAACAATAAACTCCACAATGACAAAAGTACACCAGCTGGAGTACCATTCCCTGCACAATCCCTCTGCATTAAACAGGGCATCTCTACACCGCTCAACTCTTACCAACACACCTAAAATCGAGTTTCTTCATGGCCTCAGTGTATTTGATTTGAACTAATCTAGCTTTGTGTGCATGACTAAAAAGTATTGACTGGGTGGCAGCATGAAAGATCATCATGGTTTGTTTTATGGATAGTGTTATTTACTGTTCAGGAGTTTTCAATATACGTGTCAAATGGAAAATGTTAGCATGACCTTATGGGCAAAGTGTGCCTAACATTGTAGAGGTGCATGTTGATGTGCCAAAGAAGGTCTCTAATTTATAATATATGAAAAAGAAAATGAGATGCAAAAAGAGAGAGAGCGAGAGAGAGAGAGAGTGCAGACATGATTTGTACATGTGGAACATAATTATGACGGAGTATGATCCCCATGGCACAGGGTGCTCTAAGGTCTCTCTCTCACACACACACACACACACACACACACACACACACACACACACATTAACGCACATATGCTTATCACTGAATATGTGCTAAATGTATGCCTATTATTAATCCCTTTCTCTCATCTTTAAGAGAGGGTATGTAAGCATCTGTATGCGTGACCATAATACAGCTCTGATAATACTATGGCTCTCATAAAAGAGAAGATTAATAAAAACAAGTTGTGTGTAAAATACATTATTTTTATTTGCAATATAGAAATAAATTTCACATTGTCAGCATGAATGTGTTAATTATATTTTATGCTTTTACTTAAAATGGGTTTTGCTTTGTTCAGTGTGATTTCGAAAGAAAGTAATAAGCAGCATAAAAGTGGCAGCACAGGTGTAGGCTTGCAGTCAGATGTGTTCCTATTTATGAGTAAAATTCTGAAGTGATTCTTAATGAGCTGTATATGAAATAAAATAAAACACAGGTAGGTTGTTTAAAAGTTGTTAAAAAGTCATTTTCCGTTTTTTGTGGTGAAACTTAAATCACTTAAGGCCAGAGAAAAACAACAAAAAAGGTGTAAAGAGGAATAAAGAACACTATAAATCTACCACTAATAATACTGTATAAATCTACCATTGTCTTGTGTCTTATGCAGTTTGTGCTGTACAGAAGAAACCATATGCTTTTATGACTAAGCCCGTAAAGTAATGTATGTAAAGAACAGAAGGGGACCAAGCACTGAACCCTGGGGAACTCCATGGTTGATATGTATGTGAGATTGGGTATGAGAGTTGGAGAAAATGCTTATAGAAGATGAGAGGGGATAGGGTCTAGAGGACAGGTTGTAGAACAGTTAGAGAGAAGACTTCAGTGTCTGCCAGAGAAGAAAAGAGGAAAACAGAGGATTTCATGTGGGTGGTTGTAGGTATAGAAAACTGGTTGATGGTGACCACCTTATCAGTGAAAAAGTTATAAGCAGTCAGAAAGGTGGTGGGAAGAGGGGGTGGAGGGCAGAGGAGAGAGGTGAATCTTGTCTGTGGGTGTTTGAAATGCTCCTGATCTTGTTGTGGTAGCAGGTGACATTGGCATCGGAAACACTAGAGGAGAAAGAGAAGAAACGAGATTGATATTTGCTAAGGTCAGCCGGGTCTGTTGACTTACGCCATTTCGTCAGCAGCCCTGAACTTGGTCTGATGGCCATGAAGAGTCTCAGAGAGCCAGATGCTTACTTGGAGATGAGTGCAACCTGATTTGTAATCTTTGCTTACATTCAGCCAAGTCAGACTGATTCAAAATGAGTTGACATTGCATAAATGCATAAACCATTCATTAACACTCTGAATCTAGGCTTTGGTTTTTGGAAGTGAAAAAGGTTACACTTTATTTTAAGATGTCCTTGTTACAGTGTAATCATATAAGTACTGGGTAATATTAATTAACTACATGTCCTGCCAATAACACACACTCACACAGTCCTAGCATTACCACACACACATACTCCTGTGAAAATGGTTATCCACTAGGGTTTTGAGGGCTGTTTCGTCCTACACAGGCAGTCAAGGTGAAGTTGGAGGGGGAGAAAACCCCGGCAAGATTTCCGAAAGTCAAACACTGACAGAAAGGAATATGTACAGCCGTAATACATTCACTCCTGTCTGTGAAACTGATGTTTATAAAAATGCACACAGTATGAGCCAGTAAATTACCACCATTTTTGTTCATTGCTATTTGTCTCAACTTCAACAGCATATCTTAAATGGATAGTTCACCTAAAATGATAGCTATAATTTAAAATAAGATAATGAATTATTCAAACATTAAGATAATTTAATGAATATCTGGTTGGGTGAATTTGATACAACTGCTGTAAATCATGACTCACTTTAGTGCTAATTAAAGCACCCAAGCATGTCGGCAAAAAAAGTACATATGGTTTGCCGACTATTTTCCAAGTACTCTTACCCCTTTCTTTGAAAGACCAACCTGATATAGAGTGCAACAGTTGGGTTGCAGAGGTAAAAATTCCATGCATTTTCTCCATAGGGGAACTGATTTTGAAAAATAATTTTGATACCTTTTACAGACCTTTTGTGTGCTCCAAGGTTGTTAATCGAGTGTATATTATTTACAGCCATCAGCCTGCATTATTTTAACTTACTTTTTTAAATTAAGTTCAACGGCACAATTCCAGATGAAGAAATACATTACCCATGAATCTGCAGAGAAATCTTCACCAATCAAAGAGTAGCAAATCATGCCAAAAGAACACTTTAGCTTCTGCCAACTCCCATGAAGCAGTGTTTATGATGTAAAGTCAGTTTCATTATGCTCTCAAACTACTTAAATATTTGCTAAGAACATAGTCTTGTACCTTTTGTCTTTTTGTCAAATTTTCAAATAATTTTTTGCTTCAAATCAAAGTTTGTCATGATGTGATTCACCTCATATCTGCTTGGTTTGGTACATGGTTTATAACACTTAAATACTTTTTTTTAATTCCTTGGAACAATGAATAAAAAAAATACTTCCAGGAACAAGGCCACTAAAAATTGGCCTGGCATTGTTGCACTCTATTTAAGAGCATTTAACAATAAAATCGTGGCAGACACCATTGTTCTCACAAGTGCCATCCAGTGTTTCACACTCCAGTCCAGTTTATGGCAGAAATTCAGGTTTTGTATTGGTGTGAAACACTAGAAAATGTGATAAAAAAATAAAAAGCATACTTGCTTTGCAGTCTGATTTATATTTGTCTAGGGAACAAAAGCCATTGTATGGAGAAAAAAAGCAGCTTTGACATTTAGCTAATTATCCAAAGGAGTTCCAACAGCACTGGGTCTTTTCATTATTTATAGCTATAACTCCTATTGCTCATTTAAGACAGGTTGTTAGATAAGTAATTGTCTTATCAGCGAGTCATTGAATCTTTTACTCAACCAGTTCATTAAATACACTTGATTAATTCAGTAATGCCACTACTGTGTGTTGCTCAGAGAGACAGCGGCTGATTGAGCGATTCATTGAATCATTTACTCAACCAATTTGTTAAATACACTGATTAATTCATTAACACCACTGCTGTGTATTGTGTGGAAACACAGGGTCTGATTCTGCATTGGCTTCCTTTAGAACTATTTTTATTGGCGAAAAATAGGGAATGTACATGGTAAGTCTATAAAGTGTAAGATACTCAATATCATTTTTGTCAGGACCACTATCGCCAAAGATGATTGACTATTAGCATACAGTTTGGATTGACGGTATGGTTCTGTTCTGGGCAAGAACTCCCTGCGCACCCATGCAGCCTAGCATGGATGAGAGCAGCGATAACCCCCAGGGTAAACAGAACAGAACCAACATAAATGTATTGCAGATATTGTTAAAGTTCAATAATGTTATGTACACATTTTTGAATTATTCTGATTCAAAGGAGAATCAGAAGGTTGAATCCTGACTGACAGAGGAGGAGTTGGGGATGGAGGAGGGTAATTAGCTATTGAGCAATGCGAAAACTGCTTATAATACTGAGGGACCTTATATATGAATGCTTAGGTGTCGTATTCCCATAGGTAGATGGGGATCAGCTGAGAGTCAGCTGATGCGAGCTTGACTAACGTGACCTGCCAGAACTAACGCTACTCTTGATTTGTTGTTTATTTAACTGTTTAACTTATTCCCACAATCGCTGTTAGTCTGAAAATCTACCTGTGGCTAGATTTGTGTTTTAATTTTGTTACCATTAGCATGTTTTAGCTCCTGAAACTCACTCATATAAGCATCCATTTCAACCAGAAGAGAGGACACACTGTCCAGCAATAGGGGCAATGCATTATTCATTTCGGTGAGCTCCCACTCTCAGGTTTGGGTACACACATGGGAGTCTGTGTGTGGGTTGTTGAAACCCGAAGTTGCCCTCTCCTCCACCCGCACTTACAAATGGAAAGAAAAAAAGAGATTGATTATCATTTTCTTTTTGGTCTATTGATCGTTAGACCCAGAAGTTGTAGTAAATACTCAACTACAATAACAGAACATGAGCCTGGACCCAAGAGACTAGCTTGAGCGAAGAAACTCTCACAGCCAAGCACACCATTCAGTCATACTGAGCTAAGTGACGGTTCCTAATGCAGTAAATGCTTTCTTAAGAATGTTACTGTGTCCTTTCCTTCTATCTCTGTCTTACTTCAAAATTATGAGCCATATAAAACCTTTTTTTTCAATGCTTCCCATATAAAAATCTTACACACACAGCGAGCTTAGAATATGAGTGTCGTTACAGATTGCACGCTTGAGCGTTTTATGTAGTATTACTATTGTTGAAGTTGCTCATGCACATGTTTTTAATGTGTCGGCTGCAAGATAAATATTGGTTTATGTCAGGCCCATTGCATCGTGTTTATTTTTATGAAGTACTTCACTCAGATTGTCAGATGCTACATCAAAGTCTAGTTCAGTTATAAAAATATTTCATGTTACTTTTTTATTCATATTGCAACTTGGCTGTCACTGGCTGCCATGCATGTGGGCAGATAAATTATAGATGAATATCATAGTTATAGGATACAAATGTCTGATCGGAGTAAGAGTCGAATGAGGTCTGTCCATGAGGTTGCTATGGAGGGGAAAGATTAGTATTATATTGGACAGTATTGCAACAGCTCCAGATCAGAAGAGGGATGGAGTCAATAAATCACATAAACAGAACACGCATACTCACACTTTGAAACATGTAAACTAGCGTTGTGAAACATATATAGAGGTGCTTAAAGGAAATGAGACATGCGGTTGCATATGAATAAGCTTTTAAATCTGAATGAGCATGTATTTTCTTTATACAACAGCAGCTGAACTTCATCTGTGTGCATGTCTGTGCACCCTGGATTGTGAATTCAGCTGCAGAGATAATGTTATCATGTCCACCATATGTCTTGAGACATCAGCAAATTACAGCTGTCCATGACTGGCCTATAGTCAATACCATAACAACAGCAGATGGCCAATCTCTGTTTTAGTGCACTTACATACACCAAGCACACACACCTGCATTATAAAGAGTTCACTATCACAAGAAACTCTCAGATGCTGCCTTGAAAATGTCAATTAGTTTTTGTCTTTGGTGTATTTTTTAGCTGAACATAATGAATGAAGACATTTCCCTTTGATTTAAATTCATGTAAATGTGTGTGAAACTGGTAAAGAACAGATCAGAGTGTTAAAAGCACCACTGTGATATTAAAACATTAACCTCACAGTTGGTTCAAAAGATCTATACTCAATTATTGTTATCAGTCAAACTGAAAAGCACTTTTATAGTTCCTCCAAACATGAACTACTCACCTTCATGATGTTTAAAACCGGTCTGATTTTCTTTCCTCTGTGGAAAAAAAGTGTATTTGATTCAACTGTGAACTGGGTCTGTCAAGCTCTAAAAATCAGAATCGGAATGTGCATTCTTCACCAAGTGTGCACAGAAACGCAAGGAATTTGGTATGGTTTCCAGAAGCTCTAGGTACTTATATAGAGAATAGAGAGAAGGAATTAAATAAGTTGAATGAAATAAAAACATAATATACATCTACAAAAATTAAGTAGAATTAAAAAAATAATAATAATAATTAAAAGGACAAAAACAGACCATAAAAGCACTATATACCAGTTATTTTCAGACTAAGTTGAATGAAATAAAAACATAATATACATCTACAAAAATTAAGTAGAATTAAAAAAAAAAATAATAATAATTAAAAGGACAAAAACAGACCATAAAAGCACTATATACCAGTTATTTTCAGACGTTGTCTTTCAAAATGTCAGAGATATGAAAAATTGAATTTCTCAAATTGAATTAAAGAGTTCATTGGTGGGCATAACTTGTATTTACATATTTTCTGACAGGATCCACTAAGTGCATTGGTGTTTCTTGCGCCACTTTTCCGCATGATGTGTTCTTTTAATGAAACATTTAAACAATTCTCATAAAACTTACGAGTTTGAAGCAGCCTTTCTGACAAATTTTTTAGTGAATGAATTCATTAAATCTGTCAGAGCCACCAAGAAAGAAAAATATATTCTGATATATAGGCCTACCTTGCACTCATGTTTTTGCTCACGGTTAACTTGCATTTTGTAATTTATTCACACTAATATTATAAAGATTATACCTCTATAGGTGGGTTTTAGCATGAACTATCAAAAATAAATTAATTTTACCTGTTCCTCACACAAAGCTATTGTAAGACTTAAGAGTCTGTATATAGTGCTCAAGTCTAATGGGTTATATATTCATGACTCAGGTCTGGAGAAGAGCAGTCTGAACATTCTGCAAAATAATTTGTGAAGACAAAACAGATTTCAAATTAAATTGTGTGTAGAACATTTTCATTTCGAGGTGAACTATCTCCAGTCCAATTAACTCACCAGAACAACCTCCTATTTTTCACTATAACCACAGTACCTTTGACTTGAATTCACTGTAATTTGTTAGCAACTTTTGTTTTCTTTTCTTTTTATAACCTGTGCACTCGGAGGACTGGAAATAAAATGAACTCCTCGTAGCTCATGCTTTGAATTAGCTTTTTAAGTGAGCTATTAGTCCTAATGACACTACAGTATTGCCAAGCAACCTTTTAAACCACATAAACACACACAAAAAATGATTCTACATGTCATTTCATAGTAGCAACAGTAAAAAAGAAAAGAAAAGAAAAGAGCTTCAGTACAGCACCATGCAGTGCTTGTTTGAATGTGTTCATGGCAAAAATTGAAAAGCTCCTGGAGTCATTGGAAAAAGGTGAGTAATTTTATTTTTAGAATATAAGCACTTATTTGCTATAAATGCAGCCTGTCTACTGCACATATTGCTACCCTGAGAAATAGGGTGAATCATCAACCTTATGAGAATTTGTAACTATCTATACTTTAAACTTAAGCTATTCTGAAATTAATATGCTCACTGACTCACTCACTGGAAAATATAGTGTAAGCTGGAGAGAAATGAGCTCAGTTTTGAGTACAAGCACGCAGATATGGATGTATCTGCCCTCCTTACACACTCACACACACTCACTCAGGCTGACAATGTGTTATCCATTAGCAGGGTTTCATATAGCAGGCCGTTGGGTCTTCAGAGATCAGACTTGTCTAAAATAAGAGCACTTTTTTTAGCAATCTCTAGAGCACACGGCAAGGACATCACTCAGTTTACCGTCACACACACAACTCTCTTTTAATACCTCACCGATGTACATGCAATGAAATATTTTGTTACTTGTTGGCTTTTATTAAACATTTCCATCATTATCTGTGTTAATGTGTGGTCAGAAGAATGTTTTGGTTGGAATAACGTGCACTCACGCTTGCAAAGCTTTTCCCAGTGTTCACACATCCTGCTCTTAATGCCTCAAGTTTGTTCAAATGTCATTTTTAGCACTATTTTCTGACCATGTTCACCATTACAGAGGGGCTCGTCATGAACATGCTACGTGTGATCGATTCACCACTGTTCCCATCAAAAGTATTTTATGATGGAGTTGAGGTAGCCAAGTTTTGTGTGAGGGGTAGGTTTAGGGGCTTAGGATAAGGGGATAAAAAATATAGTTTATACAGTATAAAAAGCATTACATCTATGGAATGTCACCATAAATGCGCGCGTGTGTGTGTGTGTGTGTGTGTGTGTGTGTGTGTGTACTGGTATATATGGTTTATGAGGACACAAATGTGTATAACGACATGGGTACTACAACACGTCCTGTGTCCCCGTAAAACAAAAGGCTTGAAAAACATACAAAACGGTGTTTTATGAAATTCAAAAATTGGTTTAGGTAGAGTTGGT
>NW_015638974.1:425429-430439 GCF_001515625.1 Sinocyclocheilus rhinocerous | reverse complement strand
AAATTGCCAGTAGTTTTCTGTAAGGGGTAGGTTTAGGTGTAGGGCGATATAAAATACAGTTTGTACAGTATAAAAACCATTACGCCTCTGGAGAGTCTCCGTAAACCACAAATGCAAGTGTGTGTGTGTGTGTGTGTGTTTTCCACCAGCAGTCTACGAAGTTGTTGCAGTGTTTGTGTGACAAAGAGAAACACAAAAAAAAACTGGATTTAAAAAGTAATTTAAAGGCTGCATTTGCACCTTATATTAAAAGAATATTTCACCCAAAAATTACAATTATGTCATCATTTGCTCCTCCTCATGCCGTTCCAAACCTATATGACTTTCTTTATTCTGTGGAACACAAAGCAATAAGCTCCAGCAAGCCATAGTTTACAGTAAATTTAGACCAGCGAAGGGGCGTTGTTCTAAATTCACTGTAAACCACTGCTTAATAGGGCTTGTTGCTTTTATAAAACAGTTAGTCTAGAGTAATTCACAGTCGCTTTGAACGCGGCTCAACCAGTCCTGATCTAGGACCTGAACCAAAGATTTTTGATTACCATTGACTTTCATTGTATTGACAGAAAAAGTTATACGACCCCATTGCATTTCGAGTGTTAATACTGATCATGATGGCTTCCCGAACAACAGCCAGTCACATATCAAGCAATCATTGTGCTAAAAGTGCATGTGTTCATCGTGTAACAGGCAGTGACACTGCAGCTTGACTAAAATAACTATGATCGATTTGCTCAAATTCTCACATTTGTGATGAGATTCAAATGTTAGGTTATTTGGAAGCTATATGGTACACATTTTCAGCTTTCTGTAGAAATTTTCACTTGTTTAAAGTGTGCCGTTAAACTGATGTAGTGCTTGACATATGTAGTTAAAAAATTAGAAACATCCCCTCGAAAAACATGTTAATACCAGGTGTAAATGGGACCAAATTAATGAATTTATTTCCAGTGCAGCAGGTAATGTAATGTCTTTTGGCAGGGAATGTGTGAGTGGATTAAGCGCTATGATTTATTTATGAGTAATTGATTTGTCTTACTGCACAACATCAGGAAGTGGCAAAACTATAATAGTTGAAGTTGCACATGCACATATTTTCTGCCACCTTATAAGCGCCAATCTACAACTGCTGCCCTGAACACAACAATCTTCAAAGGGTGAGATTGCTGTGAATTCTAATTATTTAATTATTTACTGTGGTTACTGCATTGCTATTTATGTTTTTACCACCTCACAGTTTCATCTTGATGACATTTTACTTATTCTTCTCAGTGTGTGTAAATATGAGACAGAACAAATATTTTTTATATCTGATTAGGTCTAATATTCACAATGCAACATAAATCGTGTATTTCAAGATATTCAGTTTTTTTTATTTTTTTTTTAAGACAAATAGTAATTAAATATTTGTAAAACTTAAGCTCTCTCCATGCCAACATAATCCCAGTCAGTTTATAGCTACCTGTACGGCAAACACACACACATTCTTGCATATGTGGTTTATGGGGACTCTCCATAGGCGTAATGGTTTTTATACTGTACAAACTGTATTTTCTATCGCCCTACACCAACCCTACACCTAAACCCCTCACAGAAAACTACTGGCAGTTTTTTAATTTCATAAAACACAATTTAGTATGTTTTTTTTTTAAGCCTTTTGGTTTATGGGGACACAGGAAGTGTCCTCTAAACCATGTTTACGTTGTAGTACCCATGTCATTATACGCATTTGTGTCCTCATAAACCATATATACCAGAACACACACACACACACTTTTATATTGTGAGAGTCTCTCATTACTAAACAATTAAAGCATTTAGCATAAAGCTAATGGGCATGTAAGGTCGAGTGTGAGATCTCAGTCACCGTAGCAGCCACACACACACACACACACACACTCGCGTTAGAATACTGCAGCAATTACTGTGATATTTATGCCACAGGGCATTTAAGACTATGAATCATTTAGCTTCTGTCAGAGTGAGTCAAGTCGTTATTAGAATAATTCTTAGCCTTATTAATGCAGTAGTTGTTATTTGACAGTCATTCCCCATATTTTACTCATAGTGTCTTTACTCCCAGTGTAAGGACATTAGTGCATTTGAGGGTAAATGCATCGAGAGTGAGTTCCAAAGTGCATTTATAGTAAGACGCATAAATACATTTATGCTAGCCGAGAGTGCATTTAGACTAGATTTGCAGTGCAGGGGTTAAATCGTGTGAGTTGGTGTGTGTGGCGGTTTGGCTACAGTATGCGAAACAGACATGAGTGTTTTTGTAGTAAAGCGCAAGTTCATTTAGACAGTGCCTTCAGTAACTTCAGTATGCTAATGCAGTGTCCAAGTGGGCCATTATCTGAGCATTTGAGCTCTGTGAAAAGGTCTGGAAGATGAATTCACTGCCAGTATGCTCTCAGGGTAAAACCGCAATTTTTGAAAGAAGAGAAGAAAAAGGCTTGACGCTGTCTTTGAAACTGGACGCTTTATATGTGTCTGAATTGCTAAGATGCTCCAGGCCGGAATACACTTGATAAATTAACATTGATTTTTTATGAGAAGAATGAATGTCGAAGCATATTTTAAATAAATAAATACAGTTGGAATGCTTTTATCACACTGAATCATTCTCCCGTCTGCACATTCTTACACATGCACACAAAAATGTTAGTTATAATATATTTAATTCCAGTGAATTGAATTGCTTTCTTGTGAAGCCGCATTTGGATAAAACAATCTGTCATAAACTGTAGTGCACACTCAACATATATATATTTTTATCATAGTGGTTTGAAAATGCATCTTCCTTTACATGGAATCTTTGAAAGGTATCATTCCTGAACCATGACATGGATTTGTGTTGTTAGGAGATCAATTCCAGGCTGCAGCAAAGTCACATTGAGCAGAGGACTCAACTGGTTCCTGTGGTCTTATCCCGGTGGCTGTCTAGGAGACAAGGTCTTTACTGGGGATCTGTCTCTGGGGCTCATCTAGTTGTCTTGATCTCCGCTGACATTCAGGGTTGTAGAGGTCCTCTCTAGGTGCTGATCCACCATCTGATCTGGATACAGACTGGATCTGGTGGCTACGGTGACCTCGGAATAAGAAAGAAACAGACTAATATTAGCGTAGATGCCACTTTTGAAAAGTGGATCAGACTGAGCACCAAACACTCTTGTAGCCAATCACTTTCATTTCTTATAAATCACTTACTGCACCTTCAATACTGTAAAGCTGCTTGCCTTAAAGCAATCTGTTATATAAAGTGCTATATAAATGAACGTGATGTGACTGGACTGGAGTGCCGAATTGAAGAGCTTATGCAAACATATCCAAGTCGCTATGATGATCAGGTACTTTCTTAAATGCCATTTTCTCACTACTCTCCTTTTGTTGTTTTGGTTATTTTGTTATTGAGAGGAAAGCGCACAGAATGTTTTTGCATATTCATCTAAACACATTGGGATGTTCTCTAACAGTATACCGCTGCAAAGGAGTTGAACTTCTTTTCACCCCTAAATGAAGACTGAAAAAAAAAATTGCTGTGAGTATATTGGGAACGTAAAAGTTTTACCTGGTCTTTCAGTATGGTTATACTACAGCTAGTTTTTAGGGGTTAATTATTTTTCCTTTAATATTCTTCATTTATAGCTGAAAAGTGCATGCAATGTTGTTCAAAAGTTTGCGTGTGTGTGATTGTCTCTCTTAACCTACACACTCTAAACAGGCTTATCTCTCCAAACTCTACCCTATTAGAGCAGAAATAATTAGAGGCATTTAGCGGGATCATGTTTAACTTTAACTGAATACCAAATTAGGATAATGTTCCCTCTTTCTCTCTGTACTGAACTACAGCAAGTGTTTTAATCAATAAATGTGGGCAGTCTGAAACCGATTTAGTGAGTCGTCCATGGGTTTCAGGTCCCCCTCTAATAGGCCTGCGTTAGTAGTTTGGTGTTAAAGCAGTGTGTAATGGACACATAAATACAAAAATGTATTTTCTGGTTACAGGTCCACAATGCACTGGGAAAGGGAATTGAGAGCTAAATCCAAACTAAATTTTGCACATTATAACCAATGAATCTGCCTACACTGGAAGAGTCTGTTGCTTCAGACACTCCATTTCTATTTTTGATATGGTGCAGAGCCGCCCAGGTACTTTATTTACTTCTACTTCTACTCGCTATGAATTTTATTTGTTAAATAATTCAGAAACTTCTGTCCATTAAAGACAGCATTATTTTTTATAAATATTTGTATTTTTATATGTATATATAAAACGCCTTTTAATTACAGCCTTTAGTCTGTTGGGATTTGTCTCTACTAACTTTGCACATAGACTTTAGAATATATGCCCACTCTTCTTTGCAGAACTGCTCGAGTTCAGTTAAATTTGATGGTGAGTGTTCGTGGACTGCGGTCTTCAATTCATTACACAGATTTTCAATGGGGTTTAAGTCTGGTCTCTGACTAGGTCATGCAAGGACATTCACTTTTTTCTCCTTCAACCACTGTGTGCTTTGGGTCATTGTCATGTTGGAAGGTAAACCTTCTTCCCACTGACAACGTTTTGGCAGAGGGCAGCAGATTTTCCTCAAGAATTTGACAGTATTTTGCCCCATCCATATTTCCCTGTATCCTGTCCCTGCTGCAGAGAAACCACACAATGACCACTCTTTGTCATAAATTCCTGCTTCAGAGCTGCTGTAGGCCTCATGGTCACCTCTCTGATCAGTTTCCTCCTGCTCTTTCATCCAGTTTGGATTGACGTCCTGATCCAGGGAGGGTCTGTGTTGTACCAAATACCTTCCACTTCTTAATAATAGACTTCACTGTGTTTTTAGGCATTGATAAAGCCTTTGAATTCTTTTTTGTATCCATCTCCTGACTTGTGCCTGTCCACAACTTTATCCTGGAGATCTTTTGACAGTGCCTTGCCACCCATAGTTGATTGTTTGCTTCAGTTGCACTACCAAGGACTGAAATGCTCCAGGAAAGCTCTTTTCATGCTGA
>NW_015638974.1:415163-424279 GCF_001515625.1 Sinocyclocheilus rhinocerous | reverse complement strand
TGGGGTTTAAGTCTGGGCTCTGATTAGGCCATGCAAGGACATTCACCTTTTTCTCCTTCAACCACTGTGTGCTCAGTTTTGCTGTGTGCTTTGGGTCATTGTCATGTTGGAAGGTAAACCTTCTTCCCATTGACAGCTTTCTGGCAGAGGCCAGCAGATTTTCCTCGAGAATTTGATGGTATTTTGCTCCATCCATGTTTCCTTGTATCCTGACTCGTGCTCCAGTCCCTGCTGCAGAGAAACACCCCACAACAGGATATTACCATCTCCGTGCTTTACCATAGGAATGGTGTTATTTGGATGGTGAGCTGAATTGGATTACCGCCAGACATATCGTTGGGTGTTGAGGCCAAATAATTTAATTTTAGTCTCATCTGCCTCAGAATCTTCAAGGTGTGTTTTGGCAAAGCTCAGTCGTTGCTGCATGTGGCCTTTCTTGAGGAGTGGCTTTTTTCTTGCAACCCTCCCATACAATCCACATTTGTGGAGAATTTGTGATATTGTTGTCACATGCACACAATGATCACTCTTTGTCATGAATTCCTGCAACTGCATCAGTTTCCTCCTGCTCTTTCATCCAGTTTGGATTGACGTCCTGATCCAGGGAGGGTCTGTGTTGTACCAAATACCTTCCACTTCTTAATAATAGACTTCACTGTGTTTTTAGGCATTGATAAAGCCTTTGAATTCTTTTTTGTATCCATCTCCTGACTTGTGCCTGTCCACAACTTTATCCTGGAGATCTTTTGACAGTGCCTTGCCACCCATAGTTGATTGTTTGCTTCAGTTGCACTACCAAGGACTGAAACGCTTCAGGAAAGCTCTTTTCATGCTGAGCTAATCAAAATGACCACAGCTGTTCGAGTCAAATGGATTACTGACTTTTTGTTCATATGAACAAAAAATCAGTAATACATTAGGGACCAATTCTGAATATTAACTAGTTGCTTACTAGCATATTGGCTGCTTATTAGTACTCATAAAGCACATATTAATACCTTATTCTGCATGACCATATTTTAGATCCCTTAATCCGACTCCACACCTTAACTCAACAGCTACCTTAATAAGCAGCAAATTAGGAGTTTATTGAGGCATAGTAAATAGTAAATAATGAGAATTGGTCCCTAAAGTGTGACCAAAAATTAATTTAAAGAATGATTTTAACCCATTTTACTGCTGCTGAAGTTCCAGTTTATTAGTCCGTGTTAGTGAACATTCTGACATGACATGCATCACTGGTCTCTTTGAGTGTAGACAGGTGTAGGAGTTTGGGATATAGCCAAGTTGTCCAGTGGGAAGGGAATTTCCTCTCTGTCCGCTTTTGCCAAATCCAAATGTATGATACGGCATGCTGTTTAAAATGCAAATGAACTGCTATAAGTTTATCAGCAAAATCAATGTATATTATTTTCATTACATCTCCTGTGCTATATCAGTTTAAACCCTGCAGCACGGAGTGTCAGAACAGAGATGGATGGAGAGAGAGAGAGAGATTGAGAGGAACAGAAAGAGAGAAAGAGGCATCTCCCTTCCCCAGAATTTATTCCTCAATTTATTTTTGTCACAGCTTTGCAAAATAAATCGTAATTCTTCAAGCGACTGGCTATTTTTCCCCCCCTGGAAACTTTGATGGGTTGTTAAGGTGGGTTTGACTGAGGCAATAATTGCCTGTTTGTTGTGGCACAGTAGCATAGCTCTCTGAAATGGGAGTGAATTCTGGCCTCACCGCTCCGCTCTAACCACACAAACCGAGCGTTGCCAGAACATTCCTGTGTTTGTACACAAAGCTTTACCTAGACATCTCCTACAGGACATTTTCAACAGTCTTCTAGGTGCAGCAGAATTTTGACACAAAATACTGCCAAGGAAAGGCAAAATGCAGAAATTACACATTGAGTTGTGACCAGAATAGGGACTCTTAGGGTGTATTCACACCTGTCTTGTTTGGTTCGATTAAATCGAACTCAAGTTCGTTTCCCCCCCTTGGTGCAGATCTTTTGGGCAGGTGTGAATACTGTACAGCAATTGCACTCGGGTGTGGACCAAACAACTGCACCGAGACCCAGCTGAAGAGGTGAGAGATTCCAAACGAACTCTGGTACGCTTGAGAATTTCTGTCCAATGAATGGATGACCTTAAGCACACGTGTGGTTTTGTTTACAATTACTGGTTCACTTGCAAAAAGGGCAGTGTGAAAGCGAGCCACACCAAACAAAAAAAAATCAACATTGCATTTGGCCCGGACCAAAGCAAGTGAACTAGCGGACTTTCCTGGTGTGAATACACCCTTATCCAGGGTCTGGCGATCCCAAGGGGTTGTGCTGGGGGGGGCTGCTGTGAAGAAAAAAAACAAACAAACCTGAAACCCCCCTGAGATTTAAAAGAAAAGAAAAAAGATTTTGCTATATTTCAGTTTACATGTGCACTTAGGATAACAATGAAATGTGTTATAATCATATTCGAGATTTGGCATGACAAAAAGTTTGAAAAACCTTGTCTTAGACTATATATGATCTGTCCTGACAGACTTGTTTGGTGCAGCTATGCTAAGATTCAGAAAAAACTGTGAGAATTTCTATAAAGGTCCATTTTTAAAACACTCTCTTTTTTGTATTGGCATAGTTACTGCATTTTGCCTTTGACTTCCTATCCTTAAAATTAAACATTGAAATATATGATTATTGCCATAACCTGCACAGTTCCAACAAATATGCAAATTATTAAAATGAATGGGAAAATTGACAAGTGTCTGATACACTTGTCCAGAATTTTGTATTGTCAGAGTATGTGCTGCATTTGAAGATCCATGGAAGAATCACAGTTTCCACTCATTTCATTACACCAAATACACAAAATAATGTTCTTTTTAGCGGCATCATATGACCCCTTTAAGCATTAACATTAACATTGATGACACAATGTAACAAAAATTTGTTTCACTTACAGTTTTTTATGGTTCTTCTGTAATTCTGTGTTCCTAATAATTATTGTATAATTTTCACGTAGCAATATTTTGGTCAAAATTTGTCAGGTAAATTTTAGAACTATCATTTATTATGAAACATTGGTTTAGTGCAGATATGTTTTTTTTTTACGTTTTGTTTTTAAAAGATATTTTGCAAGGATGGGAACATTCTAGACGTTTCTGTAACATGCTGTACCATTCTGTAATATTCTAGTGCTTTCTGGAACATTCCAGCCATAAAAGACAAAAATCATCTAGCGACTCACTTTTGCTTATTGTTTATGTCAAACTGTTGTTGTTAGCTCAGTATTATGCATGTAGCATGTCATTTTTATGCATGAGTAATAACAGATTAGCTTGTATAAGTTGTTAACAGATATTTTGAGTTTTCATGAGCACTGTTGATTAAACTCAAGTAATGCGATTTTCGTATTCAGCATGTCAAACTTCATAAAAGAACATTAAAAATGAAAGCCAAACAAAACTTTCATAAAAATGTGTTTCACAGTGTAATAATAATGAATTTCTCTTGAGAACCAATAATATTTCATGTTATTACTATTTTACTGTTTTTCTGATCAAATAAATGCAGCCTTAATGACTTCTTTCAAAAATATTTAAAAAGCTTATCTTACTGACCCCAAACTGATCATGTAAATTGAGGCGTATTCAATATGGGAGACATTTGAAATGTGCAGTGCTTCCAGAATTGAGAACTACTGTCTAAGTCTAATTCTACTATGTGCACTTATGTTTAGTTAAATTTCATTGTTTTCATTTAACCTCATTTTGACCTTGTTTTCAGCTTTGTCAGAACCGATTTGTGACCCACCAGTTAAAGGCAGGGTATCCTCTGCTGCCAGTATTTTACTGTAAAAAAAAAAAACTGAATTATACTGTATTTCATTTTTACGGTAATAAACTGTCAAATCATTTCACAGTATGAATACTGTAAAATTACAGTAGATTGCTGGTGACTCTGCTGCCAGCACATTACCGTTTTTTACAGAATTTTTTTTTACAGTGTAGGACCCGTGTAAATATCGGATCAACTTTCCTGCGCTGGAGAGAACTTAAGGAGCGGAGACCTACGATCGGACGCCGAGGTTGCTTTGTTTCTTCTCAATAGGTGAGTAACACCGTGTCTACAACAGCTAAAGTCTGCCTACACTGGACGCGATCAAACGACCGTTGAAAACCATTTGAAATTTGTGTCAGCACGTCATAAATAGAACCCGGCAGCAGCTTTCTGTCGGGGATTTGTTGCGCCGCGCCGCTCACGTCCGTAGACACGGTGTAACATTGGTTTTGCTTTGTTTCACAGAACTAGTCGTTGCCTGGGTTGCGTACGTATATGTGGGGCGGAGCTATTAAAATAGGGGCAAGACCCTTTTGGGATAGAGGTGTGTTTGTTTTGGTGATTTCAAATATCAACAGAAATCGCTTACTCTGCCTTTAAGAACCACTGAGTCAAAGAATAACTCCTGATGCAAACGCATGTTTGCCCTTGGGAGTCTTTCAAAAGGAGAACACTTCTAATACTGCTAGGTAGTGAGACAAAAAGTAAAAAAAATCAATAGCAATTCAAATTGGTTGAAAATGTTAAACTCAGCATGAAACAGTTTATTTCTTATGAAAATACAACACTCTTTTAAGTTTTGGTTCATTGTAAAGTGTTCTCCACAGGTGTTGATGCAAAAATATCAGTCAGCAGTTTCTCTCCTTCTCAGTGTTTGTTATAAAATGTGATGTAGTTTGGTGTCCCAAAGCTCCATCTCACTGCACTCAGCAGATGAAACAGTCTGTATGCGGGTATCACTTTTCATGTTTCCCGCATTTTCCATTCCATTCACCTGTAAGCGAGGCAGAGAGGCAAGAAGGGAAAAAGATGACAGGAAGGTGCTGTACTTTTCATGAAATGGGAGTAAGAGAAGTCATCTTATCTCAGGATGACCAGCTTCCTGTCCGTGTGTAAGTGTGTGTTAGACAAGGTTTTAAAGTCCGAACGTCTATATATCAGATGTTTCAGGAGTTGGCATGCTCCCTCACACACACACACACACTGGCATGCAGCGGTTTGGTATTGCAGTGGGCAGACAGGGAGAGGTTGATGATATCGATCTGACCTGATACTCTATACAGGAACTACAGTATTATTCATTACACACTCATGTACATAACATGATACCTGAGAGACAAAGAGACATTGATAGGCTGATAGACGGAGACACAAAGATAGGCAGGGGAGATACAGAGATGGAGTGAGAGACGAACAGAGACAGAAGAAATAAAAATGTTGTGACCTGCGTCACAATCTTAAAATTGGAATTAAAAAATCAGTTTGAAAAAAAAAAATGCATTTGGACTTTTTTCTCGAAATTTAACGAGTTTTTTTTTTTTTTTTCGAAACACAACGACATATTTCCTAATAATTTAATGAGTTTATTCTCAACATAATTTTGACTTTTCTCAAAATGTAACAATTTTTTTCTTGAAACGCAACGACTTTTTTCTCGTAATTTAATGAGTTTATTCTCAACATCTTATTTCGACTTTTTTTCTCGATATTTAACGGGGTTTTTTCTCGAAGCACAATGACTTTATTCTCAAAATTTAATGATTTAATTCTCAACATTTTATTTTGACATTTTTCTTGAAATTTAACGAGTTTAATCTCACATTATAATGACTTTAATCTCGAGATGTTTTTGTATTATTATTATTATTATTATTGCATGGCCCTAATCCTCTTCCGTAAAATACTGCACACTAGTAGAGAGACCTTTTTATCTCTTAAATTAGAAAAATTCCATTATTTGTTTCAGACTTGTGACTAAACTTAAGTACTGCCTTATTATATATTTGGTAAAGACAATACCACAGAAATACTAGCTATAAGTTTGCAACTTGTAGCCTATGAAACATGTAATTAATTTATTTGTTCATTTATTGTGTGTTAGATAAATTGTAACATTTCAATGACTAGGCATGCAGTTTGTTTAATTGAACTGACACTGAATCAATAGAGTGAAAGAGAGTGACAGAGACAGGGTGAAAGAGAGACACGGAGACAGGGTGTTTGAGAGGACAGCTGCTGAAATAAAGCTGAGTCAGATTAACTGATATATTTGCTGTAGCGGATGGTTAATGAGACCTCACTGGTTTGATATGTCTGCTGACTGAAGAGCACCAGCCTGTCTCGGGCCTGAACCTTACCACAACCCTCCGCTTCAATACCTCTTAAAATTGGAAAAGGTTGCCTCAGCAAAACAGCAGGATGCAAAAAATGCATTTGGGCTTTTTTCCCGAAATTTAAACAATTTTTTTTTTTTTTTTCGAAACACAACGACATATTTCCTCATAATTTAATGAGTTTATTCTCAACATAATTTTGACTTTTCTCGAAATGTAACAATTTTTTTCTTGAAACGCAACGACTTTTTTCTCGTAATTTAATGAGTTTATTCTCAACATCTTATTTCGACTTTTTTTCTCGATATTTAACGGGGTTTTTTCTCGAAGCACAATGACTTTATTCTCAAAATTTAATGATTTAATTCTCAACATTTTATTTTGACATTTTTCTTGAAATTTAACGAGTTTAATCTCACATTATAATGACTTTAATCTCGAGATGTTTTTGTATTATTATTATTATTATTATTGCATGGCCCTAATCCTCTTCCGTAAAATACTGCACACTAGTAGAGAGACCTTTTTATCTCTTAAATTAGAAAAATTCCATTATTTGTTTCAGACTTGTGACTAAACTTAAGTACTGCCTTATTATATATTTGGTAAAGACAATACCACAGAAATACTAGCTATAAGTTTGCAACTTGTAGCCTATGAAACATGTAATTAATTTATTTGTTCATTTATTGTGTGTTAGATAAATTGTAACATTTCAATGACTAGGCATGCAGTTTGTTTAATTGAACTGACACTGAATCAATAGAGTGAAAGAGAGTGACAGAGACAGGGTGAAAGAGAGACACGGAGACAGGGTGTTTGAGAGGACAGCTGCTGAAATAAAGCTGAGTCAGATTAACTGATATATTTGCTGTAGCGGATGGTTAATGAGACCTCACTGGTTTGATATGTCTGCTGACTGAAGAGCACCAGCCTGTCTCGGGCCTGAACCTTACCACAACCCTCCGCTTCAATACCTCTTAAAATTGGAAAAGGTTGCCTCAGCAAAACAGCAGGATGCAGTGATACTTATCTTAAAATGTACTCAAGTAAAAGTAAAAGTACACAATTTTTAAACTACTCAAAAAAGTACAATTACTGATAAAAACTACTTAATTACTGTAATGTGAGTATTTGTAATTCGTTACTTCACACCCCTGCTTATTTACAGAGTTTAAGTGATCCAAAAATGTGCAAAAGCCACATGAACATACAGTGCTATGCAAATGTCTCACATTATATGCTTCACAGAAGTATTTGTTAAGTGGATAGTTCACCCAAAAATGAATATTCTTTCATCATTTACTCACCCTCATGTTGTTTCTCATAAGACTTTGCTTAGTCTTCTAATCACAATTACGATTATTTTAATGAAACCTGAGAGGTTTCTGTCTATCCGTTTAAAGTCCAGGTTACCCAAACTTAAAAGATCCAAAAAGGTCATAAAGGCCTCGTAAATAAATAAAAGGCTAAATCTGTTCATCATACAAAATGATCGTATCTCTTCTCAAGACTTGAATTAAATGGCTTGATTTACATGGATTCATTTTACAACGCCTTGATGACCTTTTTGGAACTTTTAGTTACCTACACTCTCAGAAAAAAAGGCACACTTTTGTACCTTTTAAGTACTAATATGTACACGTTAGGTACTAATATGTACCTTTAAGGTACCAATATGGACTCTTCGGGTACAAAGGTGAGCCTTTAGAAAAGGTACCGCCCCAGTGATAACTTTTGTACCTTTTTTTTTGAGAGTGTAGACTTTCAATGGAGGGACAGAAACCTCTCAGATTTCATTAAAATATCTTAAGTTGTGCTTTGAAGATCAACCAAAGTCTTATGGGGTTGGAATGACATGATGGCGAGTAAATAATGAAATAATTTTCATTTTTGGGTGATCTATCCCTTTTAAGACAGTTAATTTTTGCTTTAGTGAGCCAGTAAGAAATATAAATTTTAGTTTCCCACATTGCTTTTGTGAATAATCTAGTGAGATTTTTGTATGAACAAGGAGCCCTACAACAGATGACCCACACAGAGGTCTGATCGAATCTGTCTGAGATTACATGAAGAGACAGAAGCATCTGAGACACTATAAATCCATAGAAAAGCTGTGGCAACTTCCTCAAGATGCAGTTTTTTGTTGTACTTAAGGATTGCACAAAATAGCACACTAGTGCAAAGATACTGACAGTGCTTAAGTGTGCTTAAAACATGCAAAAGCCTCGCGTTTTATTCACTGCTATACGTCTTTTTTACATGACTATCCTTATTTTTGAGAAGCGCTAAACAAAAGCTGTTGCATGTGCTATTGTGCTGAGCCATCCTTTTCCAGTTTTAACAGCAGTTGAGGTGCCTCTTCACACTCACCTTCTCTGTTATGCTCTCAAAGCTGTTCTCCAATCAGTTTGATGAGATCTGGGAGAAGCTGCTGCCACACATGAGACTGAAATATCCTACGTCAGGCTTTTGTGTCTAGCACACATTGCAAATCTGTGAAGTTCACACACCGGGGAGCACATTGTGTCTATGATGCACTGTACCTGTCATATCAAACATGATGTTACAAATAAACCCAGCAACTTCGTTCATTTACCTCGCTTTATTGCTTTTTCATCCCTTTCTTTCTCTGTCACTCTGTTGCGTGCATGTCTGTCTGTTTTAGGAAACGAGAGTGGTGGAGTTTGCAGGCAGCCCGTGGCAATTTTGTGAAACGCTGATCAAAGGAGACGGTCCAATCCCAAATATCCTCCACATCTCACATGTCCTCGCTGCTTCAACCACACACACACACACACACACACACACACACACACACACACATTATGAGGTAGGAAAGGCAAGTGTAATTGGTATTAAGGGGTGCTAGATATCTTTTTGAAGATGACTCATGTATACAGCTAACAAAAGAACAAAAAGTGAATTAACAAAGCAATAGATAATTAAATTTTTT
>NW_015638974.1:414574-415018 GCF_001515625.1 Sinocyclocheilus rhinocerous | reverse complement strand
CCACATCTCACATGTCCTCTCTGCTTCAACCACACACACACACACACACACACACACACACACACACATTATGAGGTAGGAAAGGCAAGTGTAATTGGTATTAAGGGGTGCTAGATATCTTTTTGAAGATGACTCATGTATACAGCTAACAAAAGAACAAAAAGTGAATTAACAAAGCAATAGATAATTAAATTTTTTTGGGGGGGGTTGAAGTGAATGCTCATTTATACAGTGGGCTCAAAACATATTTGGACAATTCAGCCACAGGTAAAATATGTGCATGTCTTATTGAATTCCTCATTGTTAAACATTGACATTAAACATTGAAAGAACTGACCTTATACTAAAGTAACAATAAGATAGTGCATGATAAAAAAAGGGGGATGAATCTTTGAAAATCTATTTTAAAACACGTGCCAATTTTTTTTTTTTTTCTTTTTTTTT
>NW_015638974.1:413332-414489 GCF_001515625.1 Sinocyclocheilus rhinocerous | reverse complement strand
TTTTTTTTTTTTTTTAAATGCAATCTTTGGGTTTTTATTTTTTTAATTTTGTTTTGACACGAAAACACTTGTACATCCAGTTCAAGAACAAAATCTTTTTGTGAACTAAACTATGCACTGACCACTTTGGTCCTTTTTCCAATTTATTTTATTTTATTTTATTTTTTATTTTTTATTTTTTAGAAATCATGCAGGATCTCTCTTTTTTTTTAATTTATTGACGGTCATGTAAAAAGTAATAAGATACATTGAATACATATGAATGTACATCTCTCAATCGATAAAAAGGTTTCAAATATTTGAAGGTACAAATTTATTATTATTATTATTATTATTATACTAATATCAGGAATTATTGATTTATAAATATATTTTGGGTACTTTTTGGCTGATGTTAATCAAATGATAATAATAATGATAATAATAATCATAATTTTGTTAAAATATTTAAAATCATAAAAAATTAAGGTTTTGCCAAACTTGAGGTTTTCCTTTCAAGAATTACATTTTTAAATCAGTTTCATCAGTTATAAGTAATCAGTTCTTCATTATAGTATCAGGAGAGATGAAATGTAAAAATCCTTATCTTAGAAGAGATATATTCCAGTCATTGCATGCATGAATTGCTTGTAATTTGAATAAATTAATAGACAGGATTAATTGCCATTGACCCAAATGCAAAAAGAAGATAATCTCTAGAATAATTGGATTTCAGATGCCACTTGGTTTAATATTTTATCTATCTAAATAAATTCATATTTTGAAGTGTGACTTGTGCCCAAAAGTGTTCTAATACATTTTGGGACCACTGTAGAGACAACAAATGTCTAGAACTTATAGCATACACATCTGCATGGATAATTATGTTTACTTGTACATGTTTATGTAGTATGCATAAGGTATATATGTGTAGGAGTAAAGAAATGTTCAGAGTTCATTCAAGGAAACATTTGAACCAGCATGCAGAGAGTTTATTTTAACTTCTCTCTATGTGTGTGAGGGGGAGATTTGGCAAGGCCTGTCACATAGATCACGTCAGTTTGACTGAATAATGAGTGAATGTTGCTTTGAACTTTCTCTACATCCCAGACCTGCCAAAACCCTCAATTATTATTAATATTTCTCTCTCTCTCTCTCTCTCTCTCTCTCTCTCTCTC
>NW_015638974.1:404956-412915 GCF_001515625.1 Sinocyclocheilus rhinocerous | reverse complement strand
TCTTTTTTTTTTTTTTTAAATGCAATCTTTGGGTTTTTATTTTTTTAATTTTGTTTTGACACGAAAACACTTGTACATCCAGTTCAAGAACAAAATCTTTTTGTGAACTAAACTATGCACTGACCACTTTGGTCCTTTTTCCAATTTATTTTATTTTATTTTATTTTTTATTTTTTATTTTTTAGAAATCATGCAGGATCTCTCTTTTTTTTTAATTTATTGACGGTCATGTAAAAAGTAATAAGATACATTGAATACATATGAATGTACATCTCTCAATCGATAAAAAGGTTTCAAATATTTGAAGGTACAAATTTATTATTATTATTATTATTATACTAATATCAGGAATTATTGATTTATAAATATATTTTGGGTACTTTTTGGCTGATGTTAATCAAATGATAATAATAATGATAATAATAATCATAATTTTGTTAAAATATTTAAAATCATAAAAAATTAAGGTTTTGCCAAACTTGAGGTTTTCCTTTCAAGAATTACATTTTTAAATCAGTTTCATCAGTTATAAGTAATCAGTTCTTCATTATAGTATCAGGAGAGATGAAATGTAAAAATCCTTATCTTAGAAGAGATATATTCCAGTCATTGCATGCATGAATTGCTTGTAATTTGAATAAATTAATAGACAGGATTAATTGCCATTGACCCAAATGCAAAAAGAAGATAATCTCTAGAATAATTGGATTTCAGATGCCACTTGGTTTAATATTTTATCTATCTAAATAAATTCATATTTTGAAGTGTGACTTGTGCCCAAAAGTGTTCTAATACATTTTGGGACCACTGTAGAGACAACAAATGTCTAGAACTTATAGCATACACATCTGCATGGATAATTATGTTTACTTGTACATGTTTATGTAGTATGCATAAGGTATATATGTGTAGGAGTAAAGAAATGTTCAGAGTTCATTCAAGGAAACATTTGAACCAGCATGCAGAGAGTTTATTTTAACTTCTCTCTATGTGTGTGAGGGGGAGATTTGGCAAGGCCTGTCACATAGATCACGTCAGTTTGACTGAATAATGAGTGAATGTTGCTTTGAACTTTCTCTACATCCCAGACCTGCCAAAACCCTCAATTATTATTAATATTTCTCTCTCTCTCTCTCTCTCTCTCTCTCTCTCTCTCACTATCTCACTATCTCACCGAAGGAAACGTTAAATAATCCTGACACTCACTCAGTTGCATGAAGTAGTTTTGCGCACTATGAAGCTAAAGAGCTTGTTTTTTTAACTCCCACAGAGATTTCACCCACACGCCAACTCTGACCAAAGCAAAATTCATTCAGAAGTCTTTACTTTCATCTTTGCATATTAATAACTGTGTTGTTTTTGTATACTGCAGGACAGTTTTGATGTAGGGAAGTTTTGACTAGATATCTAAATGGGGACATACCATAGACATCTATTGTTTTTAGCTAATTATAATTACAGATAGACTAACCCAAATCTATGGAAGCCTGTTTAATAAAAAGTTAATTGCAACTCTTTATCTTGCAATTCAGACTTTAGATCTCGCAATGAGTTTATGTCTCACAATTCTGTCAGTTTTCTCGCAATTCTGAGAAGTCTGAATTGTAAGATATAATAAACTCGCAATTCTGAGAAAAAAGTCAAAAAAATTTATCAGAATTGAGAATATATCTCACTGATCTTTTTTCTGAGAATTACATATAAACTCAGATATAAACTCAAAATTACGAGATACAAAAAAACTTGTCTTTTCTGATTAAAAATTTCTTCTGATTCAGATTTTTTTTTGCTCAGAATTTCAGGGGAAAAAAGTCTTTGTATGGAAGCCCAATTCTGCCACTGAATAAAAATTAATGAAAAAAAGGTAATTGCGACTTTTTATCTCACAATTCTGACTTTATTTCTTGTAATTGCAAGTTTACATCTAGAAATTCAGATTTTTTTTTTCTTAGCAACTGTGAGGTATAAAGTCAGAATTGCACTCTAAAAAATGCTGGGTTAAATACAACCCAGTGCTGGGTAAAATAGGGACAAACCCAGCAATTGGGTTGTTTTGACCCAGCGGTTGGGTTACTACCCAGAAGGTTGGGTTAAACATTTAACCCAACCGCTGGGTCAAAACAACCCAATTGCTGGGTTTGTCCCTATTTTACCCAGCACTGGGTTGTATTTAACCCAGCATTTTTTAGAGTGTGAGATAAACTCACCATGGTAAGTCTTTTTTTCCCCCCTCAGAATTGGACTCACAGCTGCGAGTTTATATCTCACAATTCTGAGAAAAGAAGTCAGAATTGCAAGATACAAACTTGCAATTGCAAGAAAAAAAGTAGAATTGTAAGAAACTCTTTAAAAAAAAAAAGTTGCAAGATAAAAAGTCACAATTACCTTTACATTTTTTATTCAGTGGCAGAAACAGACTTCCATACAAACCTCCACCTTAACCCTGTCTGAAGTCTGAATTGTAAGATATAATAAACTCGCAATTACGAGAAAAAAGTCAACATTTTTTACATTTTTTTCTCAGAATTGAGAATATATCTCACTGATCTTTTTTCTGAGAATTACATATAAACTCAGATATAAACTCAAAATTACGAGATACAAACTCGTCTTTTCTGATTAAAAAGTCTCTTCTGATTCAGATTTTTTTTTCTCCGAATTTCAGGGGAAAAAATGTCTTTGTATGGAAGCCCAATTCTGCCACTGAATAAAAATGAATGAAAAAAAGGTAATTGTGACTTTTTATCCCACAATTCTGACTTTATTTCTTGCAATTGCAAGTTTACATCTAGAAATTCAGATTTTTTTTCTTAGCAATTGTGAGGTATAAAGTCAGAATTGTGAGATAAACTCACAATGGTAAGTCTTTTTTTCCCCTCAGAATTGGACTCACAGCTGCGAGTTCATATCTCACAATTCTGAGAAAAGAAGTCAGAATTGCAAGATACAAACTTGCAATTGCAAGAAAAAAAGTAGAATTGTAAGAAACTCTTTAAAAAAAAAAAGTTGCAAGATAAAAAGTCACAATTACCTTTACATTTTTTATTCAGTGGCAGAAACAGACTTCCATACAAACCTCCACCTTAACCCTATAATTACATTTTTTTAGAATAAAACCTATTTTTAGTAAATAAATAATAAATAATTTAATTTAATTAATTTTTTATTTATTTATTTATTTTAAAGAAATGAACGTTCCAGGATGTCCCCAAATGGAGGATTTATCACTTTTAGCTCCCTTCTGTGGTCATATTTGTCCCCAAAGTATAGCTAAGTGTGTACACCCACACACACACACACACACACACACACATCAATGTGTTTCATTTCCAGATAAGGTGAACATATTCTCTACCCTTAGGGTTTGTGGAAGAGATTTGTCATATACTTCGCAAGCGAATATATTTTAGAATGCAATTCAAAGCATCCGATCGCTCGTCTGGTTTAGAGGGGGCGACTTTCACACGCGTACATGTACACCAATGTTGTCTCTGATCTTCTGATGTGGAAGAACAGGAAAGGAAGTGCAGTGCGTTATCTGAGACAACGCTATCAAGCTTAACACATGAACACTGCCATCACATCGCCTCGCTCCCTGTCTCTATTTACACTTCAGCCTCATCAGTGACACAGTGAGCGACAGCGAGACGAGAGAACAGAACCTAGAGAGAGATGAGAGAGATTTACCTGAGAAGCTTTATCTGAGATGATTTGCATTGGGACTTCATTCTTTGTTTATTCTGCTCTGAAGAAGGCAGAAAATAAAGTTTATCTGAGGACATCAGTCAGTTTAAACACTGAAGTTTAAATACCAACATGAAAAACTAGAAACACACACACACAAGTAGACTTTAGTCTTTGCAACTTTACAGATCTTCTTTATGCACCAAGAGCTTGTAGCACTCCAAAGAGAAAGGAAAAATTGAAATCGCATCATATGACCCCTTTAACTTCAGTTGGCACGCACACATTTTAGTGTCATATTTTTTTTTATACTGAGCTAATGCTTTTTTTTATCCCGAAACCCTAAGCCTCACACAAGCTTTCTCTCTTTTTTTTTTAAAGACATTATTTAATATGTTTATTAAGGCTTGTGGGAACCGCTGGCTGATCCACACAATGAATGTGATTTTCAGGTCAAACACAACCACGCCTGATTAGCTGGCACAGGTGACCTTGACGTGATGTCTCTATACTGAGGTGTTTAGATGAGACACACATCAGCTGCCAGGACTGTGTGTGCATGTGTTAGTGTGTGTGTGTGTGTGACAGGCATCCCTCCTTCTTAGCAGTGCAATTTATCACTCACCTGGTGGCCAGACACTGTCTGGACAGAGGCATCTGTGACATTGGGCATGCACACACATGGCATGTTTTTCAGTTTCTGATTTTTGAGTAATGGGTTAGTACTGGATTAGTCTGTACAAAATGTTCAGAGGTGTTCATCTATATTTGGGTGCAATTTTCGCTTATTTCATTTTCTTCACTAGCTTTGGTTTTAACTTGCCTATAACATTGTATGGGTCAGTATGCATAAAATGAATGAATTAATTGATTCTATTAGATGATTTCAAACTGATTTCCACTGCCAATGTACTCAGAAGAGCCTGAGTGACAGAAAGAGGACTTTTTTTTTAAAGAAATGTTTTCATATGTCTTGTGGTATTGACAAACAATTTGATGAAAATTGAAATTTTGAAATTGAAAATGAAATGAGGAAGTTACAGAGATGTTTGTTTAAAAGATCAATATTTATATTTCTGTTTTTGTATGTTTAATATACAGTAAATCTGGATGAAATATTGAGTCTAAGGATATGTTGTTTTAGGAGTAGCGAGTAATAATATAATTTTGATAAATCAGATGAAATGGTACATTTCATTATAGTTTAAAGTGAAAATGTTGCTATTTTAAAAACGAATTGCACCACTGGACTTTTCTGGACGTTTTGTTCCATGTCTCACTAATCACTGATACATGTTGTATTTTTTTGTGGCTATAGATGACAAAACAGAAGTGTCCAGCTCTGCATTCATGCTACATTTTCATTTTGGTGATATTTTCAAAGAAATAAGATAAAAATCTTGATTTGTCTACTTCACAGTTCAGCCATCAATACTGTTTCTCTCTCTCTCTCTCTCTCTCTCTCTCTCTCTCTCTCGTTCCTTTATGAACCCTGGTCGGTAACAGTCTCCGAGTGAGTGAGGGGTAATTACTGTAAGATAAATGCCTGTGACCTGTTTTAATTAGATGCCCAGGAGAGTTCTGGATTTGCACCGAGTCCAGACTGCCACTGCAGCTAAAATGACCAGACAAATAGGACACATGTACTGCTGAACTCCTCGACAGAGACCTTTAACACCACTGTTAACATAGACTTTTTCTACTGCTTCCTTGTAGCCATGTTGGAATTATTGTATTCATGGGATGAACACACATTAGACAAAAATGATACAATTGATAGTTGATGGTAAATAATGGCCATAATTAAGCTGTAACTGTGAATGTAGTACAATTTTTTACATTCACACTATTGTTCAAAAGTTTGGGTCAGTAATTTTTTTTAATAAAGTAATACTATTCAGCAGGGACGCATTCAATTGGTCGAAAATTACAATTAAGACATTTATAATGTTAGAAAAGATTTCTGTTTAAACTTTCTATTCACAAAGGAATCCTGAAAAGAAATTTGAGTTTCACAAGCATGATCCAAACCACTTTTTTTTTAGGTGGTTTAAAATCCAATTAAAATCAGATTTGTGTTAATGCGCTTACATCTGAACAATCAGATCAAATGTAATTTTTTTCCACCAGAATTCTATATGCAACATGTTCACATTACACATGTTGTGAGAAAAATACTTTATTAAAACATTACATGCCATTTATTCCCTGTGCAACAAAAAGAAACAGAAAGCATGGGTCTCAAGCTGCATTTTTCTTGCAAAGGTAACTGTTTTTAATATGACACAGCATTTTACACAACTAAAGACACCAGTCTGACGCATATAAATACCAATTAAAAAATATTATAGATAGAACAGCATGTCCTGTGCAAAGTTTACCATGCATGTACAATTGATTAAAAAAAAAAAGTCTTAAAATAGAAAATGTTCAATTGGGGCAAGAAAATACCTGTATTTACAGAAAAACAAGATTAAAAGACTGATTAAGAAAATGTTTTTTGCAGCCAAGAGAACAAGCTTGAGTTGGTCCGTAACTATACTGTCAAACAGGCTTTTGGTGCTACGAATGTGCTGCAGCAATTTCTGTGATTTGGGCACCAGTATCTACATGAATTAATATCACAAACATGTTCCATCATTAGCATTAATGGTGTAGCGTTCTTGCTGTTATTAACGTATCCGTATACATGCGGTTGTGGCTAACTGCTGTGTTTTGACAGATTTAGCATCAGTTTTATGAGCATGTGAATAAATGTCAGTATGTTACCCCAACTATAAATAATTACATTGAGTGCACTGTAAATGTGAAGATTTCAACAGGTCTAAATTGCATTTTATTGAAAAGCTATGCTGTTGAGTGAGTTTTACAGAGCAAAATGCTGGCTAGATGCTGACAGCGGAGAAAGAAAGAAAGAAAGAAAGTCTGTTTGAATGCTGATATGGTTAAATTCCAGGTCTTGTATGGTGTGTAGATTCAAAGCGAGAGAGACTGCGGTATAATGTTCCTGTTGTTTTATTTAGGAGCTTCACTAATGGGTTTTAATGATTAGCAGTCAATAGCAATGCTTTTATTGCCTCATTAACATGTCAGTTAGCCTAGCAATAGCTAACTGCTGTCCTGAGGCTGGTCACTTCAGGAATCAAACTCTTAGTTCCCAACATGAATGGGACTCATTTCCACAAACACAGACTCACTTTTCACAGAGGGGTCAAAAGTTAACGTTTCAAGAAGTGTTTTCCTGTCAGAACACAGAACACACAAACTATAAAGCATAATATATAAGCATTTCAAATGATTAGCCTAATTGGTGTGAAATGAAATGCAGGTGTGTTGCTTATTTTGCAGTCAGCACATGAAACATCTAGTTCAAACCACCTTTTAGCATGTGTGTACACACATACACTCTCTCTGGCTCTGGAATGTGACCTGGAAACATGCTGCTGTCTTTGGAAAAAGATTTTATGTATATTCTTATTTTTTTAAAGACCCTGACAGAGCGCCTTATGCAAAGGCTTGAATGTATTTGTGCATCAGTTGTTCCCTACTGCTTAGAACATCCAGTGCTTTATATTATGGTGGGGACTCACCACTGACATCTTTTGTTATTAGAGTCAATGATAAAGAAAAGGGAAAATTCTTGAAGACCACAGAACTATAAATATTTTAAAACAGGTTCTTGAATTAATGTTGGTTACATATGGTTTCAAAACTGTTTTATTTTCAATAAAAGCTTAAATTTAATTAATGACCTTGAAAGTATGTGAGTATGCACATTTCAATGAAATTATGAATATTAAACTGATTTTCTGATAGACCTATATTAAGAGACTTATTGACCTCTCTATATGATATTTCCATTTTTCTGTTTTGTTTCTGTCCATTGGTTGCATCATATGACTTTGATTTTGGCAAACAAATGCTTTTCAAATATTAATAATATTTTAACAAAACTTCACTGCTTTGTAAAAGATTATGCCAGGCTACGTAATAAGGTTTTAATTTTTTAAGAATTTATTTTAATGAGGCTCTTTTTCTTCATTATGATATCAGGATAGTTGTATCATCCTGAAATTGTTTTGACTGAAACAAATACCAAGCTTTTTTTTTTAAGGATAAATTGACAGATCTGGACAACTGTAATGTGGGGTTTGGGTTTTGTTTTTGTTTTTGTTTCATGTGCATGTCCATGTCTTTTATTTTGTAATTGTTTCCTGATGTTAGTGTCATGCTTCCCTTGCCTCATGTCTCTCTGCCTTGTGTATGTGTCATGTT
>NW_015638974.1:394242-404598 GCF_001515625.1 Sinocyclocheilus rhinocerous | reverse complement strand
GTCAAGTCAAGTCAAGTCTGTTCATGTCAAGTCAAGTCTGTTCATGCCTCGTCAAGTCAAGTCTGTGTCTCTAGTCTGTGTATCTAGTTTGGATTATGTTTGGAGTTTGGATCACCTGTAAATAAACTGCACTTGGGTTCTCACTACGCTCGCCTTCAGTGGATGATTCGTTACAACAACAAAAAGGAGTGTCATGTCTTTGACCCATTAATTATTTTTATCATTTATGCTAATAAGTTAAAGACCTATTTTTACGCCTCATCCGTTTGAGTGCCAAAAGTTGCATAGTGTATTAATTAAGCTAATTATAATGATCATAGACTAGCCTAAATCAAGGGAACAAGAGAAATTTGTCTCTTTGTGAAGGTGCACATTAAGGAAGCTTGTTTTTGTCAAAGGATAAAAAAAAAAAAAAACTTAAAGTGATTGTGACATTTTATCTGAAAATTCTGACTTTTTTCGGACAATTCAGACTTGTTTCTTGTAATTCTGATATGAAGTTAGAATTGCTAGATGCTAACTCGCGAGTGTGAGTTCATAACTCACAACTGCGAGATATAAATTCACAATTCTAAGAAGAAAAGTCAGAATTTAAATTAAAAAGTCACAATTACCAGAACTGCAAGATTTGCGAGGTATAAATTCAGAACTGAGATGCGAGAAAATTCTGAGCTTATATCTCGCAATTCTGAGTTTATAAAAAAAGTCAGAATTGTGAGAAGTTTCAATTACATATTTTATTATTATTATTTATTTATTTTTTTTTCGTGGTGGAAACAGGATTCCAGTTTATCTCATGGGGACCCACAAGGTTTGTTAACACTTTATTTTAAGAACCAATTCTCACTGTTAACTAGCATATTACTAGCATATTGGTTGTTTATTAGTACTTATAAAGCACATATTAATGCCTTATTCTGCATGATCATATTTTAGATCCCTGAATCCTATACCTAAACTACCTTAAGAACTATTAATAGGCAGCAAATTAGGAGTTTATTGAGGCAAAAGTCATAGTGAATAGTTAATACTGAGAACTGGACCTTAAAATAAATTATGACAAATATATATATATATATTTTTTTTTTTTTTTAATGGTTGTACTCTTTTTGGAGGCTAGATGACACACACACAATGATTTACTACAATGTGCACAGCACTGAGAAAATCGATTAAAATGGGCTGTCACTGGTGGCAGTCGTATTTAAAAAGTCTAAAGGTTAAAGTGACAATTAAGTAGTGGATGTTTCATCGCCACTCCCCTTAAGATGGAGAGCTGTTTGGGGTCGGTTGCATAAGAGGAATTACACATGCACATACTCACCCAAATATTACCGTCCCGTCATACAGAGAGCTCATATACAAGCGACAGGCCTCCACCCAGCAGGTTACATACTATAACCCACCCCCGTGCATATTGAAACTTGGCAACCCTGGCATTCAGCAAAGACCATTACAGTCATTAGTTTGCTGTTTGTCTCTGTGCATTACACACAACAGTGACGTGCCATTTATT
The DNA here is from genome assembly GCF_001515625.1 of Sinocyclocheilus rhinocerous. Classification (NCBI taxonomy): domain Eukaryota; kingdom Metazoa; phylum Chordata; class Actinopteri; order Cypriniformes; family Cyprinidae; genus Sinocyclocheilus; species Sinocyclocheilus rhinocerous. The sequence continues at coordinate 403,082 of NW_015638974.1, read as the reverse complement.
GAATGGCTTTTGCTGCTGGGTGGAAAAAGAGCGCCAGGGAAAGAAAGCCATTACAAACAAGCGCATGATTTATGAAATCAATCTCCCGCGCAGTCAGTGCCCCTCATTGTGTATGCGTGCTGCGAGACAGACACAAACTGCACACCTTATGCAAAAGAAAAATAGCCTTCGAGTTAAACAACGACCGAGAGCGAAGGAAAAGACCTGCGCGTAATCAGCTCCTGAAATTAAACATCAAAAATCACGAAATTATTGTGTGTGGCAAAGCGATTTGTCTGCAATTAGGTGACTTGCACATCAGTCAGAGTGCAGAGAAGGGGAACAGAACGCTAATGGAATGGCAGGGGCTATTAAGACATTTTAAAATACAGCCCGACCCGATGTTTAAAAAAACATGCAGAATTAATAAGCAGGTCGGCGTTAACAAGAGCTGCGGTAATTTGTCCCCTGCGACTTCATTTGCTAGTGAGCCATATTGAGGGTTTTTAAAGAGGTCGTTGTTTTTGTTTATTGTCTCGACAGAGAGCATTTATTGAGGCGAGAGGGAAATAGAGAGAGAGCGGGAAGGGAAAGACAATGAAACGCCGAGAGAAAAGGGCGATCAAAGTGCCGAATTGAAAGACGCGGAGTGATTGAAGGTGGATAAAGGGATGCATGAGAAAAAGCTGCTTCTCGAATCAGCCCATAGAGGTGTGATGCGAGCATGTGACGTGACATTTATAAACTGAGATGTAATGAGTAACCATCACACTCTCTTTCAGGAGTTGATAACATTTCGTATGTATGTGTAGGCCTATGTGAGGAAGGCTGGCCTTTGCTTTGGCCTACAGGTCTTATTGGCGCTGTAATTTAGTGTGACGGACCTCAGCTCTGGTGATAAAGTGTGACACGCAGAGTGTGTGCGCACGCGCTTGTGCGCACTCCGGATTGCCGACGCTGCATAATTGCGCAGCAGTGTGGATAATGAATTAGGCAGTGCTGTGAATGATATGTGCTGTATATTATAGAGATGGACTCAAAATGTCTCTATCTATCTATAATGTCTCAACTCTCTGGCAAACTGCCTTACTCACCTTTTTCAACCTCTCTTTGTCTTTTTTTTTCCCTCCCCGGATCTTGTTTCCTCAAAAAACCCCTAGAAAAGTTTGTTTAAAATGTCAGTATAAAAAGTCCCTTGGGTTTCATTAATGTATTGTCATGAAAGAATACCACTGCCATTACTCTTGTATTTATAGGCATGGCTCTCCTCACACACATCACAGGTTTGCTGGACTTATTATCACATCCCTGAACTTTTGAAAGTTAATTTGACATGCCCTTTAATGTCTTCTAGTAGACTGCTGTACCACTTCATCCTTTCTGCATGTTACCGTGTCGTGCTTGTTGCCAAGTCTCCTCTTCATTTCTTGCAGTGTTGTTCGAATGTGTTCCGTGTGGCTCCAGAAGAGAGTGGGCGGCACTCAAGAAGATGACAGGAAGTTAAATGGAATGCTCTAAAGCCTGGCATATCTGATAAAGTTGCTGTGATGAACATAACACAGTTGAAATTGAGAAAAATAAAACTTAATCAGTTTAATGTAGCTGCTTTTAAGAAATATAACAGTTGTGTTCATCTTAAAAATAAATTTATTACAGACGTATTTCCACAAAAAAACAAAAACAAATGAAGCAGTACAACGGTTTTCAATACTAATAACAATAATTTTTATGATCATCAAATCATTGTATATGATTAATTTCTGAAGGATCGTGTGGCACAGAAGACTAGAGAAAATTAAACTTTTCCATCACAAGAATAAATTCTATTTTAAAATACTACTTCTATTACATTACATTTAGTTAGTTAGTTCATTTACAAACAATTAAGCTGCACTGGTTCACTAACTCACCATCATTCATATGTATTAAATATTATTTGAAATTAAAAAAGAGGTATTGTACCTAAATATAAATATTCTTTATTGGCATTGATGGTTCCATGAAGAACCTTTAACATCCATTGAGCTTTTCCAATACACAAAATGTTTTTATAGAGGAAAAGGGTTTTGTAGATTGAAAAAAACGTTTTTTTTTAAAGAGGTTGTTTGAGGAACCAAAAGTCCTTTAGGAACCTTTATTTTGAGGTATTTTAAGTATTTATGTATTTTTAGTTGCAGGTATAACAGTCTCTTAGCAACCTGATGCAAGCGTTGCTAGGAAAGAATGATTTAGTCTGCATTTAAACAGTACAATATGAAAGAAAATCTTTGGATTTTAATATGTGGATATTCATAAAAGGAACAGCCTGCAGGATGCTCAAACTGAAGCCAAGATCCATCTGTATTTTTTACATTTTGCTCAATATGATGTGCTGATAAAATTTTCATGTAGCAATGTATTTTAAGTCAATTTTATAAGCTCTGAGGATATTTTTAAAATTGCCAGATAGCTACATTTCAGCATCAAGTACAGCAGGCTGGAATCAAATTCAGACATACTATATCTTTTTTTTTTTGCTGTGAGGAGAGAGAAATGCAAAACTGCAAAATCAGCTCCAAGTCACACCAAGTAAGGAGTAAAGCGAGCTTACTGGTTTATTGAAAGTGAGACTCAAGCCTTCCTCTGGCTCAGCGTGGGATTCAGCCATAGTTTGATTTGAGATCCACCATCTGCTGTCTCTTTTGGTCTTTTTTGCCATTTTCAAAACTGTTGATAATATAAATAACAGTTACTGTGTAAAGCACACCAATCTTTCCGGGAAACATCCCATGCAGAAATGATCTTTTTGTTGATTGCCTTGATATAAAATTTAATAGAGTGCATACTGGGTAATTCCTGCTATCCAGTACATTTTATAACATCTAACATCTCAATAAGTGTAAATCAATTATTTATTTCTCAAGGTGGCTACGTTTAAAAATGATGATGGCATTACGCATGAAAATTACTGCATACGTTAAATAAAAGAATCCTCAAGTATCATCAACAAATCTTGCCATGGCTCAGCGATTTACTGCAAAGCAAGTTCGTGATCAAATATTATGTGATGCGAGCATGTGACGTGACATTTATAAACTGAGATGTAATGAGTAACCATCACACTCTCTTTCAGGAGTTGATAACATTTCGTATGTATGTGTAGGCCTATGTGAGGAAGGCTGGCCTTTGCTTTGGCCTACAGGTCTTATTGGCGCTGTAATTTAGTGTGACGGACCTCAGCTCTGGTGATAAAGTGTGACACGCAGAGTGTGTGCGCACGCGCTTGTGCGCACTCCGGATTGCCGACGCTGCATAATTGCGCAGCAGTGTGGATAATGAATTAGGCAGTGCTGTGAATGATATGTGCTGTATATTATAGAGATGGACTCAAAATGTCTCTATCTATCTATAATGTCTCAACTCTCTGGCAAACTGCCTTACTCACCTTTTTCAACCTCTCTTTGTCTTTTTTTTTCCCTCCCCGGATCTTGTTTCCTCAAAAAACCCCTAGAAAAGTTTGTTTAAAATGTCAGTATAAAAAGTCCCTTGGGTTTCATTAATGTATTGTCATGAAAGAATACCACTGCCATTACTCTTGTATTTATAGGCATGGCTCTCCTCACACACATCACAGGTTTGCTGGACTTATTATCACATCCCTGAACTTTTGAAAGTTAATTTGACATGCCCTTTAATGTCTTCTAGTAGACTGCTGTACCACTTCATCCTTTCTGCATGTTACCGTGTCGTGCTTGTTGCCAAGTCTCCTCTTCATTTCTTGCAGTGTTGTTCGAATGTGTTCCGTGTGGCTCCAGAAGAGAGTGGGCGGCACTCAAGAAGATGACAGGAAGTTAAATGGAATGCTCTAAAGCCTGGCATATCTGATAAAGTTGCTGTGATGAACATAACACAGTTGAAATTGAGAAAAATAAAACTTAATCAGTTTAATGTAGCTGCTTTTACGAAATATAACAGTTGTGTTCATCTTTAAAAAAAATGTATTACAGACGTATTTCCACAAAAAAACAAAAACAAATGAAGCAGTACAACGGTTTTCAATACTAATAACAATAATTTTTATGATCATCAAATCATTGTATAATTAATAATTAATTTCTGAAGGATCGTGTGGCACAGAAGACTAGAGAAAATTAAACTTTTCCATCACAAGAATAAATTCTATTTTAAAATACTACTTCTATTACATTACATTTAGTTAGTTAGTTCATTTACAAACAATTAAGCTGCACTGGTTCACTAACTCACCATCATTCATATGTATTAAATATTATTTGAAATTAAAAAAGAGGTATTGTACCTAAATATAAATATTCTTTATTGGCATTGATGGTTCCATGAAGAACCTTTAACATCCATTGAGCTTTTCCAATACACAAAATGTTTTTATAGAGGAAAAGGGTTTTGTAGATTGAAAAAAACGTTTTTTTTTAAAGAGGTTGTTTGAGGAACCAAAAGTCCTTTAGGAACCTTTATTTTGAGGTATTTTAAGTATTTATGTATTTTTAGTTGCAGGTATAACAGTCTCTTAGCAAACTGATGCAAGCGTTGCTAGGAAAGAATGATTTAGTCTGCATTTAAACAGTACAATATGAAAGAAAATCTTTGGATTTTAATATGTGGATATTCATAAAAGGAACAGCCTGCAGGATGCTCAAACTGAAGCCAAGATCCATCTGTATTTTTTACATTTTGCTCAATATGATGTGCTGATCAAATTTTCATGTAGCAATGTATTTTTAAGTCAATTTTATAAGCTCTGAGGATATTTTTAAAATTGCCAGATAGCTACATTTCAGCATCAAGTACAGCAGGCTGGAATCAAATTCAGACATACTATATCTTTTTTTTTTTGCTGTGAGGAGAGAGAAATGCAAAACTGCAAAATCAGCTCCAAGTCACACCAAGTAAGGAGTAAAGCGAGCTTACTGGTTTATTGAAAGTGAGACTCAAGCCTTCCTCTGGCTCAGCGTGGGATTCAGCCATAGTTTGATTTGAGATCCACCATCTGCTGTCTCTTTTGGTCTTTTTTGCCATTTTCAAAACTGTTGATAATATAAATAACAGTTACTGTGTAAAGCACACCAATCTTTCCGGGAAACATCCCATGCAGAAATGATCTTTTTGTTGATTTTTCAGCAGCTCATTTAATGGTAGATCTGATGACAAAGTTGTCGGTGAACAAAATATCGATGGTGGTGAAGCAGTTTCTCAAAACGCCCTTCCAAGTTCCAACAGATAACGAAATATGCTTTATTTTATTGCTTTGTGATTGTTATTAAAACATCAGGACAGTTTTATACTATTGGGGCGAAATGTGAGCAAACTGTTAATCTCTCACTGAGAAATGACTAACTTTAGCTCTTTATTTCCATCCTGTTAGACATAATGTTCTTGTAATTGTGTAAATAATCAAATGAATTATTAACAATTAGGTGTCTAAACTTTTCCAGGGCATATTTCTAAAAGTCTAGTCAACTCTTTTATAAACGGTTACTAAAATTACAAAAAACATTTTCAAAAAATACTGCATAAGAGGAATTACTCATCTTCATATGGACTTTTTTTTTTTATTATATTATTTCCCAGAAAATGTTACAGATTCCAATTGAAATCATAAGGTGCTGGATGACTATTCTTGATGCTTGTAATACACATTCTGTCTCCTCCCCACAATCCTTACAACCGAATGTTTGACCTAAACCTATTGTCAGACACTTTAAAGGAGGTGACTATGAGATTTTACCCATCATGTCATCAAGTAGTGGGCAGCAGTGTTGTGATTGGTTTCTAAATGGAAGTTGTTTCAAGGCCAATTAAGCAGCTACTGAAATTAATCTCTCTACAGCAGTTATAAATTAAAGTCCTTCACTGCTAGCCAAACACTGCTGCAGGGAATGAAGAAGAACTGGTGAAAATGAGAGGTCTGGAAGATGGAAGAAATAAAGGCCAACTTATTATAAAGGTGGGCTAGATGAAAGGAGAAAGAGAACACACAATCTGAAATATGGAAAAAGTAGATACACAAAATCAGAAAAAAAAGGCAATAGTGTGATGGAGATTCAACTGTGTATCTATTTCACCTACTTCATTTTGGGGACAAATTTGTGCTCAGAAATATGCTAAATCTGACAAAACCTCATTTTGATGGTATAAAAATGAAGTAAATAGGGTTGGGTTATAGTATTTATAACTATAGCTGTATTATATAACACGCAGCTTTTCACTTAATTGATGGACTGGAGTGGTGTGGATTACTTGTGGATTATTGTGATGTTTTTATCAGAACTCTCATTCTGACGGCACCCGTTCACTGCAGAGTATCCATTGGTGAGCAAGTGATGGAATGCTACATTTCTCCCAAATCTGTTCTGATGAAGAAACAAACCCATCTACCTCCTGGGTTGCAGGAGGGTGACTAAATTTTCAGTAAATTTTCATTTTTCAATGTTTTTGAAAGAAGTTTTGTATGCTCACTAATGCCGAGTTCACACTGCACGATTTTCAAACTCATCGGATCGCCGTTGTTTTCACACTGCGTGACTATCTGGGGTAGCATTCAGTCGCTGCTGTGTTCACACTGCACGATGGATCGGTGACAGGGGGTTTCACACTGCATGACTTCACAATAGGAAGAATCGCCGACAGCTCTGTTTGGTCCGCAAACTACGTTTCACAACAAAACACAGGCAAGAAGTGATAAGGAAATAACGCGAGAACCCACGTGCATCAGACCGGAGTTCTCCAGCGAGACTGTAATTATTACAAAATAAACACTTTCATGCTAAACAAAAACTGCACCACAACACAAACTTATCTTATGCATATATAAAGAAATACTAGATAAAAGTGTTTTGTTCCTCATTAGTAATGTTCTCATCTCACCTAGAAAGCCACAGATGCCCTTTCAATTAAAAAATGTGCATGACGCCACTGCTTCCACCCAAACCAATCAACCAGGCCTCACAGCACTACTCCAGTGTGTGTGTGTGTGTGTGTGTGTGTGTATTTCCTGGTGCTTCGCATCTGACTTTTTCCACTTAAAAAGAATGTGGTGTGTAACATTAGTTTTGTGTGCGTCTGCTTTGTTATAGCAGCAGGTGCTATGGGAAAGTGTTGGCCTCTGAGGAAAATAAAAACTCTGCAGGGATTCTAGTGAGAGCAGTGTGTGTGTGTGCGTCTGTAAACTGCACCACAACACAAACTTATCTTATGCATATATAAAGAAATACTAGATAAAAGTGTTTTGTTCCTCATTAGTAATGTTCTCATCTCACCTAGAAAGCCACAGATGCCCTTTCAATTAAAAAATGTGCATGACGCCACTGCTTCCACCCAAACCAATCAACCAGGCCTCACAGCACTACTCCAGTGTGTGTGTGTGTGTGTGTGTGTGTGTGTATTTCCTGGTGCTTCGCATCTGACTTTTTCCACTTAAAAAGAATGTGGTGTGTAACATTAGTTTTGTGTGCGTCTGCTTTGTTATAGCAGCAGGTGCTATGGGAAAGTGTTGGCCTCTGAGGAAAATAAAAACTCTGCAGGGATCCTAGTGAGAGCAGTGTGTGTGTGTGCGTCTGTGTGTGTGTGTGAAGGAGACTATTGTCTATTAATTTTCAGCAGAGTGAATCTAATTTATGTGGCTGATTTTCTTTAAGATCCAGACACACTCCCACAGTCACACAGCATGAGACAGGAGTGTAAACAATGCACATATGCTAATGTATGATAGTTAGTCAAAAACGTGTGGATGTCTTCCTGTGCATGAGTTCATCGTGTATGTGTGTGAGTGTGGTGTGTAGCCCTTTTTTCCTGAAAGGCTTTGCAAGCCTCTGAGCTGAATGCTAACTGCCTTGCCTGGGGCACAACAGGCTACTACAACCTACACACACAGACACACTCTTGCAGGGTTAAGCACTGGTGAAGCTCTAGAGCCCCACTTTCATATATTTTGCAACACAGGTTAGCTTCGGAGACACTGTCTGACTCTGTGTGTGTGTGTGTGTGTGTGTGTGTGTGTTGGAAAGAGATTTGTATCTGTGATCGAAACTCACTTTGCATACATTTGTTTTATAACAGAAAAAAATAGTAATAACCAGTGTTGGGCAGTAGCTAGTTACTAGTAACTAGTTACAGTAATAATATTACTTTTGCAGTAACTAGTAGTGTAACTAATTACTATTAAGATTTCAGTAATACTATTACAGTTACCATCCATAAAATAGCTTGTTACTTTGTTACTTTTGATGCCTCAACCTCTACTGATTTGAAATCCAATAATTCCTACATTTATTTTCATAATTTTCACGACGCACACAGGCACATGAAGTCACCAGTGCATCAGGAAAGCTTGGGATATGGAAAAGCTTACATTCAGGGGATGGAAATATGGCCATTACACTGATTTTGTCATGAGAAAAGCTGATCTGAACACAGATGTGTAAGTTGTGGCATTATTTGCTCTGGTATTACATGGCTTGCCCACCCTCATCCCTCTGATCCCGATATAAATTATATTACTATAATTAAAAATCGTATGAACTTATGTGATTTCTTTTGATAAAATACCATGAAATATAATCATATATGGCTTCAAGCTATATGACAATTAATACAACATTTTTACTTAAAAGTCACGATCAATCACCTTTGAGTGTTTGTAATAACTTCTGACTGCGATTCAATGTAGATTTTGGTCAAATGATGAGACAGAAATATATTGTTAGTAACATTTTAGAAGAATTTTATGGGGAAGATACACAGTTACAACTTCTGTGGGGTGTGCAGGAAAAGTAATGTAACTAGTAGTGTAACTAATTACTGTTGCCAGAAAGTAATAAGTAAAGTAATAATATTACTTTTGAAAG
>NW_015638974.1:392104-394151 GCF_001515625.1 Sinocyclocheilus rhinocerous | reverse complement strand
ATTTATTTCCGGGCTTTAATGAAAAAAATCCATATTTTTGGACCTCACTGTATAAAAAATTTGCACTTAAAGTAAAAAATATACTGCATAATAGAAATGACCCAATAATAACATGACAACATCAAGACTACAACTTACTTTTGGCTTCCTGGTAGATGTGAAGGGCTTCAGCGTTGACTTTTAAGCGAACCATGGTGTCAGGATCGAGCTCGTCCCAGGGGACTAGATACGGGTCAGCGCCGTGGTCCAGCAGCAAGCTAACGAAGACTGGTTCACATCCGAGTTTCAGAACTGCATCCAGCATACAGCAGGCCCGGCCCCTTACCAGCGCTTCCCTGCTCACGGGGCCATTGTAGTTGTAGTTGGGGTTGGCACCGGCATTCAGAAGCATCCGGAAGCAGGGGAAGTGATGGTAAGCAGCGCTGATGAACAGTGGACAGGCTGCCAGAGTTGTCAAAGTGTGCATGCCGAACATAGACCTCTGATCCAACCGCTGGTCAATATCAACATCAGCATTGAACCTGTGTGTATTCCAGGGCAATCAGCATTATCATAATTCACATTTAAATAATCCACGACAACATACATGGGCAGCCAAAAGTCTGGAATAATTACGATTTTTTTATGTTTTTGAAAGAAGTCTGTTTTGCTCACCAAAGCTGAATTTATTTGACCAAAACACAGTAAAAAAAAAATGTATTGCTGTGATGCAGTGCTGAATTTTCAGCATCATTACTCCAGTCTTCAGTGTCACATGATCCTTCAGAAATCATTCTAATATGCTGATTTGTTGCTCAAGATACATTTCTGATTATTATTAATGTTGAAAACAGTTGCTGCTTAATATTTCTTGTGGGTATTTTTCAGAATTCTTTGATAAATAACATTTTTAAAAGAACAGAATGTATTTGTGTATTTTATTTATTATTGTTTACTATGCATTATTTACTAATATCTTTCAATTATTATATTTACTGATCTCAATCTTTTGAATTATATTGCATATTCCTTGGTTCTCTTTCTTTATTTTTTTTATTTAGTTTTTATTATTTATTTATTTATTGAAGCAGTTTATTGCTATGCATCAGTTATAAATGAATGTTTTTCTAGTTTATAGGATTTTGGTCAAATGATGAGACAGAAATATATTGTTAGTAACATTTTAGAAGAATTTTATGGGGAAGATACACAGTTACAACTTCTGTGGGGTGTGCAGGAAAAGTAATGTAACTAGTAGTGTAACTAATTACTGTTGCCAGAAAGTAATAAGTAAAGTAATAATATTACTTTTGAAAGGAGTAACTAGTAACGAGTAATAAATTACATTTTCGGAGAAACGAGCCCAACACTGGTAATATATTATTATACACAAGTGCAAGATTCTAGTTAATCTATGACACTATGACATTGTGTGAAACCACGCTGTGCCAGATTTGAAACCATTTGTTTTTATTTGTCCTGTAACTGATTGCGACAAACCAAGTTTGAATAAGTGCAAATAAGACTTGAGAGCTACTGTGAAGGGCAAGGTTTTTGTTGTTTAAATGCATTTCTGTTTTATGTCATATTATTTATTGTACATGCAGCTCTACAGCCAAATGAGCTATAGACAATGGTCAAACACTCTCCAATACGGCCCTTTCTCACACATGTAGTATTGGGAAGTTCAAGTCATTTAAGTGAATCAATTTGGACATGGTAATATGGTTCAAATAAATGTTTCGGTGATTCGCTTGAGTTTCGACAGATACATTACCATTGAAAAGTTTGGGGTTGGTAAGATTTTATGTTTTTGAAAGAAGTCCCTTATTCTCATCAAGGCTGCATTTATTTGGTCAAAAATACAGTAAAAACAATAATATTGTGAAATATTGTTACAAATTAAAAGCTGTTTTTTTTATTTATTTTTTAAATATATTTTAAAAATCCTGCAATTGCCATTACTCCAGTCTTCAGTGTCACATGATCCTTCAGAAATCATTCTAATATGCTGATTTGTTGCTCAAGATACATTTCTGATTATTATTAATGTTGAAAACAGTTCCTG
>NW_015638974.1:385728-390763 GCF_001515625.1 Sinocyclocheilus rhinocerous | reverse complement strand
TGTGTGCGTGAGAGTGTGTGTGTGTGTGTGTGTGTGTGTGTGTGTATAGAAAATGTCATTATCTCTGTATAAAAACCATTACGCCTTTGGAAACTCCTAATAATTATAAGTGTATCAACGTGTGTGTGTGTGTGTGTGTGTGTGTGTTTAATTTAATACTTTCACACTAAATGTGTGTACAGCTTCCCCAACACCGCTGTAAGTTTTCATTGTATGAAAAAAAAAAACAATCTGGACATTCTGCAAAATTTCTCCTAAAGAGAATGACATGGGATTGGGGCAGCCTAAGGGTGAGTAAATTATGGCCAAATTTTCATACAGTTATAACTGGTACAAAAGTCAAGAGAGAAAGCAAAAGTGGGAGAGTTGGTAAAGAAGGGCTGATCAAGACTTATAAGAAAAAGCTGTGAGTGTGTGTCGGCAGTTATACGCCTACGTCCTCCTCACAAACATGGAGGAGGGGAGAGAGGGATGTGGTTCACCACAACAGCAACCGAGGTGACGATCTACCTTAACACACAGAAATACTCACATGTATGCTTACACGTACACATACACACACACAGGTTTGTTTTTGTGAAAAGTGGGGACATCCCATAGGTGTAATGGTTTTTATACTGTACAGACCGTATATTCTATTGCCCTACACCAACCCTACCCCTAAACCTACCCCTCACAGGAAACTTTGTGCTATTTCAGATTTTCAATACACTCCATTCTGTGTGATTTATAAGCGTTTTTGAAAAGTGGGGACATGGGGTAATGTCCTGAAAAGTCACCTTCTCCTTGTAATACCTATGTCATACCCTTGTCATTATACAAATTTATGTCCTCATTTGTCACAAAAACGCGCACACTCACACTCACACACACCATGTCAAACTCCCACGCAGCTCCACAACACCCACAGACACACGTGCTTTCTTCAACATGTTTACAGTTTAAGCCACAAGAACACTTGTGACTGACACACACTTTAACCATACGCCAATAACACAATAACCCCCTACACACACTGTTACACAGCCACAAGGCAATTTATGAAGCGGTACGTATGTGTTATCTCAGTGTTACTTCTCAGAGTTTTCAAGCAGCAGTTCACTATTAGATAAAAAAAGCCCTGTTGAAACACGTCTCACACACATACGTTTGAATTCTCAGCTATTTTTGCCCAGATTCTGTCATTTCTTTTGACTTGATATAAGTACATTCTGCTCTCTGAATGGAAGGCATTTTAAAAAGATACAACTCATCAAATTGTCATAGCAGTCACACCAGATTATTTTTCTCAGTACAATATGAGGTGAATATTATGTCCTCTGTTGGATTTAAATGTCTAAGTGACTCTTTAATAGACGTAATTTCAATGAAGTGCATGACAGTTTTGGAACTTTGGTGCTGTTTATATATTACTTATATTATAAGCATCATTGTTAGTGATTATTTTTGTTTGGAAAAAGCTGTGGAGTTATGAAAGGTTGTTACTTGGGAGATGAGGCCCTTCGGTACGACACCAGAGATAACAAAACACTCAAGAGACCACTGTTAATGTCATTGACGTAATTACTAACAAAAATGTTTGTTGACAGTTGTGTTTTTAGATTTCATCTGCAATAACAAAGATGAGATTAAAAATATGCACCATTATGATAAAACAATTTAATAATCTTGACAAAAGTATGATAAGAAAAAATACTGCGTGTTTGTATGTATGTATATATATGTATATGTGTGTGTTTGTGTGTATATAGGCCTATATATATATATATATATATAGGCATATATGCACACACATAATAACTTTCAAAAGTGTGGGTCAGTAAGAACTTTCAAAGAACTTAATACTTTTATTTAGATAGAATTGCTGTTATTCTGAACGTTCTATTCATTTTGCTGTTTCATTGATAATAAGAAGAAATATTTTTTTAGCACCAAATCAGCATATTACAATGATTTCTGAATGGTCACATGAAACTTAAGACTGGAATAATGGCTGACGAAATTTAGAAATGCAAAATATATTAAAATAGAAATCAATTAATTTAAATTGTTAAATTATTTCACAGTATTATACCGTTTTCATTCTAATTTGGTTCAAACAAATGCAACATTGGAGAAAAGAGAATTCTTTCAACATTAAAAACATCGTTCCGACTCCAAATAAATAAACAGATCTTTTACATTTTTGATAAAAGGTCCATTTATTAAATGCACATTTTAATATATTAGAATATCTGGTTACAATTTGACTCTAATTTTGCACATTATCTAATTGTATTGATTTAATAAAGATGGAATTTTCAGTTGAGATACAATGACTAACACGAATAAATATGACATGACAATTTTGATTATGTTTAAAGGACATTTTCATCAAAGATATAATTTTGAGTTATATATATATATATATATATATATATCACTGCATTTAAGACAATGGTGCTCAAATATACAAGCTTGAGAAACTACAAAATCACTGGGTTTGGGTCTGTGAGATGAAACGTTTACTTTATGCTGAGAAAACATTTCGCTGTCACGGGTACTTAATAAATCAGTTATCAGATTCCAAATATGCGATTACTGCCTGAGCCCTCCGTGTCATCATATTCATATTACTGCACTCAGCAAAACAGCAGTTGCCAAAAGTAAAGTGGTTTGGCCAGAGTGATGGAGAGAGAGCGAGACAAGGAGGGAGGTGGAAGGGAGAAAGATGGAGGAAAAAAAGAAGTAAAACAGGAGAGACAATGTGAGGTGGGAGAGAGGAAGGAAGAGAGAGAAAGAGAGATGACTTGTATTGGCAGTGAAAAACGTGTCCAGAATGATCATATCTCAGTGACAGGGAAGCTACTCAGCAGAAGTGGGGAGTGTGTAAATGATCTGCCCCTGGACACACATACACACACACACACACACACATACACACACACACACTGACCTTGCTCAGTCATAGGGGAAAAAATGAAAAAAACAAAACAAAAAACACTTGAGTTACGATGTGAAATTAAAGGCGATCTACTGCACTTCTCAGTCATAAATCACCATGTAATTACTAGAGTCCATCGATCCCTATCTCTCTCTCCTCGCTCTGCCTCCTCTCTACGTCTCTCTCAACCTCAATCCTTCCGTCATTCGCTCATTTTTGCTTCCCTTTGTCTCATCTCTTTCATTTAACCTTTTACAGTCAGCCCATCTCTCTCTCTAGATGTATCTATCAGTGGGGCAGAAGTGAAGAGGTGGGTGTAGGCTGAGGGAAGATGAGCACTTCTCCTCCTCGAGCGGTGAAGCTCTGCTTTGGTTGTCGAATAATGAATAAGGCCCTGACGTTGCCGGAGGAAACCGCTCTGTTATTATCGACAGCCTCGGCTGCCACCTTTAACTTTGTTACCGTGACTCTATCAAAAAATAAAGCCGTCAAGGTGCATTCAACACTTCAAACATGAAATAATCACCAGAATTTTTACTAAATCACACATAAATAATGCACAAGTATCACACTTAAAGGGATAGTTCACCTAAAAATAAAACCCGGTCATTGTTTACTTACCCTCATGTTGTTCCAAACCTATATGACTTTCTTTCTTCTGTGGAACACAAAATACTTATTTTGAAAAAAATGTCCGTTTAGTTAGTCCAAACAGTAAAAGTCAATGTAGTCCAGAAGACAAAAAAGTCACAAAGTTTTGAATGAGGGTCAATAACAAGAGTGCTGCTGTATTTATTATCAGTAGTATATAGCAACTTAGACTCATTGGAAAAATGTGCCTCTACCAACAAACTCCAAAAACAAACCTATATATACAAATCACTGCCGTTTCCAGCTAAAATGAACACTAAGGGCTGTAAAATAACAATGTTTTTTCCTCTACACAGATATTATGCTTACAATGGCAGATTATTGATCCAAAAGATTTATTTTTGTACGGTTCCTTGCACATTATGACCTCAAAATGCTTTGACCATAGTTCATGATTTGTAAACTCCTCATTTCCTCATTTGTAAGTCGCTTTGGATAAAAGCGTCTGCTAAATGACCATGTAAATGTAAATGTAAACTTTTCTGACATAGTAAACTTGCTTGGTAGCCCACCTGGTACAGTGCTGCACTTGCAATGCAGAGCATTCAGGTATGAGTCACGATAAAAAAAAAATTAATGACTTGTAGAAGCAAGCTTATATGGCATGGATGCTTCAGCAAGTATGTTTTTATTTAATGTTGGTTTTTGTCAACTCTGTCTGTTAAGTTTGCAGTAGTGTTTACTGTAGGTGGTATGTTATTTTCAAATGTGATAGAGCATTAACCTTTTAGCTCCACTCAACTGCTGCTACAGTGGGGTATAGAAAAGAATCACCCCCCTTTAAAATAATCTCATTTTGTTGCTTTGCAGCCTGACATGAAGACGGACAGTTTTTGTTTTATCCAGCTGTATTTACTCTGTGCAACTTATAACATCCAAGTGAAAGATATAACACCAAAATGTCAGAAAAAAATAATAAATAAAAAAACAGAATCAGTGAGTTGCAAAAAGGATCAGCCCCTCCTAAAAATGACTTGTAAACTCAATCAGGTGTATCTCATCACCTTCTCCATGGCACACAAAGCCATTTGACTTGAACAGCTGTGGTCATTTTGATTAGCTCAGCATGAAAAGAGCTTTCCTGAAGCGTTTCAGTCCTTGGTAGTGCAACTGAAGCAAACAATCAACTATGGGCACCCGTCAAAAGACCTCCGGGATAAAGTTGTGGACAGGCACAAGTCAGGAGATGGATACAAAAAAATTCAAAGGCTTTATCATTGCCTAGAAGCACAGTGAAGTCTATTATTAAGAAGTGGAAGGTATTTGGTACAACACAGATCCTCCCTGGATCAGGACATTGATCCAAACTAAATGAAAGAGCCAGGAGGAAACTGGTCAGAGGTGACCAAGAGCTACAGCAACTCTGAAGCAGGAATTTATGACAAAGAGTAGTCATTGTGTGCATTTGACAACAATATCACAAATTCTCCACAAATGTGGCTTGTATGAGAGGGTTGCAAG
>NW_015638974.1:358349-385147 GCF_001515625.1 Sinocyclocheilus rhinocerous | reverse complement strand
CAAAAACAGAATCACTGAGTTGGAAAAAGGATCACCCCCCTCCTAAAAATGACTTGCACACAAAACCATTTGACTTTCAACTCTGATCAGCTGTGGTCATTTTGATTAGCTCAGCATGAAAAGAGCATTTCAGTCCTTGGTAGTGCAGCTGAAGCAAGCAATCAACTATGGGTGGCAAGACACTGTTAAATGATCTCCGGGATAAACAGTTGCAGGAATTTATGACAAAGAGTGGTCATTGTGTGCATTTGACAACAATATCACAAATTCTCCACAAATGTGGCTTGTATGAGAGGGTTGCAAGAAAAAAAGCCACTCCTCAAGAAAGGCCACATGCAGTCACGACTGACTGCCAGATGAGACTAAAATTGAATTATTTGGCCTCAACACCAAACGATATGTCTGGCGGAAATCCAAAACAGCTCACCATCCAAACAACAGCATTCCTACAGTAAAGAATGGAGGTGGCTCCCTTCCAACATGACAGTGACCCAAAGCACACAGTGGTTGAAGGAGAAAAAGGGGAATGTCCTTGCATGGCCTAGTCAGAGCCCAGACTCAAACCCCACTGAAAATCTGTGGAATGACTTGAAGACTGTAATACCAACATTGACAGATTCACATTAATTTTTTCAGATTGAACTGAAAGCAACACATATCAGACATTTTAACTTTGAAGGTGTTGCGAAACATGCAAGAAAGCAAGAATATCATTTTGCATAAATGTCATCACAGGCACTTTTTTCCAATCAGCCTGGGTTGGTATATAAAGTATAGCAAAGTAGCATCAAGTTTTACCTGTTGCCGAGTAATGCTAAGACTAAAAGCTGGATGATGTATATTTCCCCTCCCCTTTCAAAATGTTTTATAATCACTCTGCTCCAGTTCCACGCCAGGATTCCCTCTACTCAACACTCAAAGTCTCTTTCAAGGTGAGTCAGTTCACTCTCTGGGCATTTTGGGAAAACACTTATGTAGCTCAGTCATGCAAGTACAGCTCCTCTCTAACAGAATGGAAAATATCAAATTCTTAAGAAACTGCTTGCCAAACTTAAATTTCAAATCATAAATAAAATCTTACCCTCAAATGACATTAAAAAGCTGTATATTTTAGGTTGGTCTAGCTAATGCCTAAGCCTGATGTAGATTTGACGATAGTGGTCCTGACAGAAGCTGAGCGTAAGTTTCATGACTCCAACCACCATCAAACAGCAAGAACTGTTATCAAGATATGAATTAGCGAATTTGCTGTTTGATGATTGGCTCTTTTATTTGGAAGGCGGGACTTCCTTTTCAAGGGCCACTGTTTTCCCATTTATTCTAAGTTATATATATATATATATAAATATATATATATAAAATCACACACCACTCTGTTTCCACTCCACAGCACTTACATGCTTAGTCATGGTACACCATCAAGAAAGACCAACTGGGGCGATACAAAAGTGAAACTTCCCAGTGCTTTTGTACTACAGATCTTAGAATGCCGCTTGTCCAAACAGATTAACAAATAAAGTAATGTTGTGAATGGATATTTCTGTAAAACTGGATGTATGAGTCGGTGAGTAGGTGGGTGAGAACAAACCACTGTGTGTGTGTGTGTGTGTGTGTGATTACTGTCTGTGTGCAAGGCTCCTGACACCACGACAAATGAAACTGCTAAAAACATACACTCGCCCTCACCAACTGAAAAGAAGTATGACAAGTCTGAAAGGATCTGCATTGCTTTTGTGATACTGAAACACATAGTTTATTGTTGAAATGTCTGATTAAATGTCTGATCGTTGATAAATACTTTTGTAATATGTCAGATTAGTTCAACTCTGCAGTTCCTGTGAAATTTTCCTAACACAAAAGGTTTTCTTTCAGGTGACAATAGGTCAACCTAATGTGCTCATTCTTATCTGTTACTTGGTAGGTGGATATGCACAGTTGTGGTTACTGATTCAGTTAGACTGAAACTGATCAATAAAGAAAGTCATTTCAGAAGTCTTGTAGACATTGATTAACTGAATGTGTGTGTGTGTGTGTGTGTGTGCGCCTATTGCTCTGGCCTGAGGAAAGGTTTATAAAATAAGAGGTACAATGTGATGGATTGTAAGTACTCTATAAGCAGGCTACACAGCTTTTAAGGACAGAATTGCCGTTTTGTTATCATTTGGAGCATTTTAGATGAAAGCACTATTGTTTCCTTAGGGTTTCTGTGTCTTGTGATATTTATATGTTATTTTAACTGACCAATGTGCTGAAAAATTATTTTAATATTAAAAACATTGCATATATGGTCATTTCAGTTTAGTCAACACTAAACTTTATTAGAATTATTTAGAAATGGATGCAGCATAAAGTATTAATGATACAAAGTAACTTCTGTTGTGAAGAAAAAGTGACTTCCTGTGTGACTAACTCAGGTAGAAATGGAAAATATAAAATTTATTTTTACGTATTTGCTGTCAAAACTGAAATGGAAATGCACTTTGTCTTGATTGTTCCAAACTAGTTTTTTCAAAATGTTTTCAAAAACTTGTATTTGTGTAGTCTTGCATGCAGTACGTGCTTTTATTTCTACTTGATTCTATTCTGTTTGAATAGAATGAGTCAGTTCTTTGTCCAATAGTACAAAACTATACTGCTCACAGTGTCTTTACATCTCTAAAAGTCCTGTTTTCACCTGACACTGACTAAGATTTTGAACATTGTGAAGTTTTAATATAACCTTCTCTTCCAATTAAACTGAGCTGAAGTACAGAAAGCTTACCAACCAGTTAAAAATAGCTAATCAATTCAGACATGCTACATACATATCTAGGCTTTTCATTTGCATTGGTCTGACGTTCTCAATGATGGGTAATGCTGAGGAAAATCATGGTCTGTTAGTTTCAGGCATAACCAGTTCAAACTCTGCATCCATAACCTTAATTCTTAAACATGTCTTGAGTGTATTTGCAATGGAACTTTAAACAGCTGTGGATCATTTCTGCAGCATCAAACAGAATGACAAAAAACCCTAATGTACCTTGATAATGCTATTAGTTAGCATTCTCATTCATTTCAATGGGAGTTGCTTGGCTGGCGCATTCAGCCCCAAAAGTATACAACCTTGGATACTGCCGAATTTTATTTTATTATTTTATTTTAGCATAGCATAGCATAGCATAGCATGTACAATGTTGCTTCTAAATAAAAGCCAGGATTTTTTCTAATATTTTTTAGAGTAAACAGTATTTTCTTACTAAACAGTAAAATATCTTTATGGAAATAATTAAAAAAGCATATTTACAAAAAAATATTAACACATAAAAAATATTGTTTAAAATGCTAATGTTCAATTGACAACCAAATGTTTTCATGCAAATAGGAATCATGATTTTATTTATTCATATATTTTATTTTATTTTACTTTTTGTACAACATTGCTTCTAAATGCTACTTAAGTGTTAAATATCTTAATGGAAATGACTGAACAAGCTTAACGAAATTCAACAAAAATATTTATATATGATATAAACATTTTGATCCAAAGTGTAATTTCCAATAAATAACCAGACGCTTTTTCGGATGAGTATATCACTTGTGATAATATTTTTAAATTTTTTTTTTTAAATTTTTTTTTATTTTATTTCAGGATTTTTCTAAAATGTTTTGAGAAATTTCGTTTAAATTTATGGGTCACTGAATGTTTTGAAAATGCCTTTTCAAGAAATGCACCTACAAATAGCTCACTCATCTCTGCACATTAAACTGGGATTAGATAAAGTATTTTAATATTAAAAACATTTCAGCTTTATTGTAAACTTTCCACCAACAAATAAGACCATCTGAGTTTTTTTTTAATCTAGGTTAATCTATAACTATTAAAGACCCATTCAATGTGGTTGTCAGGGATGCCTGAAGAACACTCAAAAACGTTAAGAGAACGTTTCCCAGATAAGCCTGGCTGATTTGCTGATGGAAAATGATGTGTGTCTGCTGACAGGCTGCTTGAAGTAAAAGTATTTTAATATTAAAAACATTTCAGCTTTATTGTAAACTTTCCACCAACAAAAAATCTTATTATTATTTTTTTTTTTTCCTAGGTTAATCTACTTCTATTAAAGACCCATTTAAAGTGCTTGTCAACGATGCCTGAAGAACACTCAAAAACGTTAAGAGAACGTTTCCCAGATAAGCCTGGCTGATTTGCTGATGGAAAATGATGTGTGTCTGCTGACAGGCTGCTTGAAGTATAGTTGTTGGCTGTCATAGTGATGCTATCTCTTCACCAATCAAAGCGCAGGTAGGGGATGACAGGGAATTTATCTCTGTGTTAGAGAGCTCTATATCTCATGGCCTCAATTACAGCATAGAGTGTTAAGGCTTCATTCAGAGGAGTGTGTATGTATGTGTGTGTGTTTTTGATGGTGTAAAAGAGGAAGAAAGACATGAATCAACAGCAATACCCTGACAGCAAGCAGGGGGTTTTGAAGCCTTGATAGCGAGATCACACAGTAGCGATGTGTGTGTGTGTGTGTGTGTGTATGTGTGTGTCAGTGAAACGGAGACTGGAAAAGAAAGCTACAACATATTTAAAACGTGAGACGAAAATTTGACACTTTCAAATTATTGTTATTATGCATAAAAATAAAGCTCCATCTGATCTGCATCATTTCAAATGGAGGTTGCCAGGAAGGAAAAAATAATTTTGTTAATTAATATTTGTCTTTCTTTTCATTTAAAACGAGATACATTTACTTTAGAAGCAAAATTATGTAATAAAAATGCTTGTTTTCGGATAATATATCATGTTAGTGCATAGTTATGTTTCTTACCCCATTGGAAATCGTTTCTCAAGCTTTAAATAAATTTCTCTAAATTTTGTTTAAAAAAAAAAATGCCACTAAGGTCAGAAACATGATTCAATATATACTATCTAAAACCAAGTGCTATGCTAGTCTTTTTAGTATATCATTAATCTTATACATTTAATTAATCATATTTGTTTGAATTATGTTGATCTTCGTGCAATGGTGTGACTGTCCAGGTTAATATTCATTTAATATGTTACACTGTTACAAATACATAATTACTTACAATTATGTACATTTTTTTTTCTTTGTGATGTTGCTCCATCAAAAACTACTTCTCAATTCATAATGTGACATTACATAACATAACATGCAACATACTGCAATACAAAGTTCCAAATTTGTACTGCAAAAATTCTGCTTGAGAAGTACAACAATTAAGCTTTTTTTAGTTTAGAGTTTAGTAGGAAGTTTATTAAACATGTTAATATTTGAGGGGGGTGTTTGAAAGTTCCTAGTTTCCTATCATTTTCTTTTCTTTATGTGGGGGACGGTTTCGATAAGTTAAAGTGTTGGTCCTATCGGGTTTAAATCTAAACAGCTGACTTGAGTGCAACACAATGGATCCATAGACAACTGAGGAGCCTCAATTAGAATAACAAATACGAGCTGGGCTTCCCCTGTCACACACACACACAATACACACTCGTCACACACACAATTACCCTTTTACACACCGCACACACACATAGACATTCAGAGTATTCTCTCCGTCTCTCTCATTTACGATTTTCACACACATATTCCCCTCTGTCTTTCTCTCACAAACATACACCTTCTCTCTTTTTTTACTTTCTTCAGACTCTATAGGGAAGAAAACAATAGGTAGTAAATAATCAAATTAAACGCATGTTTTAGCAGAGAACTGCTGGGAGCTTTCAGCCCCATTAGCTCCAGAAAGGAAGGAGGGAGAGGGGAGAAATGGGAGGAATGGACAGGGAGGGAAACAGGGATGGAGAGGAGTGGTGGGAGAGCGAGAGGAAGGAACACTTGCCAGACCATCACATTTGGCCTAAATGAGGCATACACTAATGCTGCCTCTTCAGAGTATCTAAGAACTGTGTATGTGTGTGTGTTAGAGAGAGAGATTCTTTGGCTCCTGTCTGTATCAACTCATCAGACTTGCAGGCCATCCAACAGAAGCTCTCATCCTGCTTTAAATAGCTGTTTAACTTTGAGCGTGTGTATGTGTTTGCATGCCCATAGTGAGTGCTGGTTTGTTCTAATCAAATCACACAGTGTTCTAATTGTGCAGTGCACTCATGTTTGTTGTATTGCATTGTAAATATGTCTCTAATGACTTTCTAAGTTGTATTATCAATTTTAAAACCCTCTAATAATCAACCAAAACTGCACATCTCTTCATCCTGTGTAAAATCACATCAATCTCTTTACAGTAGTAGTTAATTCTGCAGTACAGTTTGGTCCACACTGTCCTGTTCCATTTTGATTTAAACCCTCAAACCGTTTTGATTTACGAAAAGCAGAACAGACAATCCTACTCATGGAAAGCAGACTGAGTGCTTCCAGTGAGCATTGGAATTAAATGCTAAAAGAAGAATGATGTTACGGTTTAAGTATCTAGAACTGGGGGAAACACAATCTGTCTTTTTAACAAACATATTCTTATTTTTCATTCACATCTGTCCCATAGCCCTCCTTGCTGTGGCTATGACTAATCTTGGAATTTTATTATTTGGAATGTTATTAGAGTCTGGAATAAAAGGAATTTAAAGCAAGCATGCTTGTTGAGGAAAGTTAAATGGTCCAATTATACGCCACCACACTGGCATAAATCCACCAGGGGCAATGTGTTTGTCTCAGAAATATTATGGATCATACTTTTTTACATTTTAGATGTTTGCTATATTGTAATAAATAAATAAATAAATACATAAAACTGGCAGCTGTAACAACCATTACAAGATGTGACTAGTTTCTGTATGTCATTTGAATGATATAATGTCAATAAATCAACATCTTTCGGATACTTAAATATGTTACAGTACTGATAATAACACAGGTCGTACAACAGAACAGTGGCTTAAAATTCAAAGTTGGCCTCTTCTGAAACACAAAACACCATCATGGTGAGACATAACAATAAACAAAGTATACACACTAAGCATAAATATATGCATTTAGCATAAACACTCTGTTTTCCTTAAAACTGATTAAAATATGTTTTAACTTTTATAAAAATCCAAACAAATGTGATGGCCCATGAAGGGAATTCTGGGAAACATAATTTTAACAATAGTTTACCATAAAATGCCTGAAACATAAGTGACACATTCTCTATAATTATAAGGTAATTACTACTTACATCTTCTTCTTTTTTTCTCTCTTTTTTTTACAATATTTATAAGACAGATTTAACAATTTACATTAAAATTACATGTATTGTCTTTTAAAATACAATAACATTTTACAGTATATGGTATGGTAACTTAATCAGTTAACATGTTTTTACTCTAGCATTGTTACATTTTTTTCTGTTAAAATTACTAATTTTTTTTTTTCAAACACTAAGTAACGCAAATTTTTATTAAGTATAGACTTAATGTCTTATTATTTTGCGGAGCTGCTTGTAGGTGTACATGATTAATTTAAATAATACTACCATACTGTTATTACAAAAAAAACATGAATAAACTGAGGAATTAATTAGTAATTAGGCATACCGTAATAAAAAAAATAGTATTCAGCGTTTGTCACACTTTCCATATAATATCGTACTGCTTATCATACCATTACATTACATATGCTACCATAATAAAAAGTGCCAATCACTCAGCATCTCTCTCTCTCTCTCTCTCTCTCTCTCTGTAGGTGAGCTAAAGCGCACAGAGCGGCAGCGGCACTATTCAGTCACTGGTGACCGTGGAGGGGTGTCGTATGTCTCAGCGCTCCTCTCTGGATATTCTCTTCAGTTCGTCTTTTGAGCGCTCCTCCTGTCTCCAGTCCTGTCTCTCCTCCTGTCTCCCCCCGCGCGCTCCTTTAATCCGTGTCGCAGCGAGAGAAAGGGAGAAAGGGGAAGAGGGCGCGGAGAGAATAGCGAACCGGTCCCCGCATCATTCCAGATGGCTGCCTCTGAATCAGTGAATGAGATTGGGCTCTCGGGTTCAGAGCCGTAAGGAGCTGGTGTTCCGGAGAGAGGCGGCTTTGGTGTGACGGCTTCGCGCTCAGCAGTGCCTCAGGTTCGGTTTAAGGTAAGGTCTCGTCGGCTGGAGAAAGCAAAAGTGCGGTTTATTTTGAGTTAGGTTTAGTGTTGTAACTTTGTACCGAATGGGGTGCTGAACGTCTTTTCGTGCGAGAGATTTAGAGATGCGCTGTGCTGGAATGTCACGTTACCGGTATCTGACGTTTAATTTTTTTCTCGCGTTGCCTTTTACGGTCTTTTACTTTATTATCATTTCATCATATTTCATCAGTTCTTTAAGCGTGACTAATAACGGTCTCCGGTTTAGTTTTTGAAGAACAATATACCGATAACACAAGCACATGTGTATGTTTGTTTGTCACCATTGTATATCAGTGTCTTGGGTTGAATGAAAAGTATTTGAAAAAAAAATCTGATTTTTTAAATTTGTTTTTTTCCTAGCTTACAGAGCATCATGACTTTTGTTCGCCTTTTGTTTGTTTCTTTTTTATTAAATGTTAGACTTTCGTTTTCTCTTTTTGGTTTAGACATTACCTCAGGTTATTATTTGCGTAAAATTGTTCATATTAAACAGCAACTGTAGCTTGTTTAGGCTTTTAATCCAAATTTCTTAATGTATTTAGTCTGTTGAACATGAGAGGACCGAGCCAAGAATGTATGAGATACAATATTATTTTTAATGTAAGTTAAAATAGGCAAAAGATCTCGTCCTTTGCGATGTTTTCCGACTCAAAGAATGCGCCGCCTCGCGGGGAAACACGCACACACGCGCGCGCAAACACGTTGGTTTGACTATTTTAGTAAGGACAGCTCACACAGACGCAGTGTTTTTATAAGGAGGTGGGTGGTATTTACTAAACATAACCCGTACATAAGTCTGCTGACGTTAGATGTATATAAAAATGATATACATGAGTCGATATATGAGCCTTTTAAATTGTGAGCACCACTTCAAATGTTTCACTCTGCTTTTAAAAGTATTAGCAAGTATTAGGCTAATCTGCAGGTGGGACAGACTGCACTAAACTCCCTGATTATTCAGGTTTCAATAAACATGGTAGAATAGTAAAGTATTAATACACACTCCCAAAAATAATCGTGATTTGAAATAGAGTGTCATGTAAATGGCTAGAATGTCAAAATCTCTAATAATCCACTCTCTAAGTAAACCTTTATCTTAAATGCAGAAGGACACTGTTTTGGTAATCTCAGTTTTCTCGCGTTATGAAATTCATCCTGCACCTCGGTCTCACATTCCCACCTTCTTGAATTCCCCTGTGATGTTCTTGCACAGCGCTGTAATCTGTTATTTCGATCTTGTTTAATTCATGTCCCTTTAATTACGTACTCTGATATCACACCAACCGTGGCATGCACATAGTCACACACACACATAAACAGAGAGTGCACAAGTGCACTTGTTGTATGTACTAAATGTATTAGTTTAGAAAGAGTCATTGCATTTAATGAGAATATATCCCATCATTTATTTTCTCACAAACCATCCACGATGTATTTGCCCCAACCTATGTTAGGCTGTCTACAAGAGGAAAAAGAAAGTGTACACTTTAGCCGCCATCTCTTTTTCTGCAGAAGCAACTTTGAAGACAAAATGCGGTCGAGCAGATTACCTGATGCACAAAAAGTACATGTGTGACAGTTGATTCCCATTAGACAAATGATGAATTTCTCCCTTAGAGCCACCCTTAGGCTCCTATTGGCTCATCCTCCAACTTCCTATTTATATGTGGCCAATCACACACTCCTCCCGGGTAGTGTTGGCCACAGCTGGTGAAGTGTTGATAGAAAACAACCTGAAGGCTGACGGCTGTATTGCCCCTCAAGAGCATCCATACACACCCTTGATGAACACTTTTGTGACAGAAAAACACACACAGACACACACATCTCAGAACTACTTAAAGTTGTGCTAAAACATGAATTTGCTTCCTGTCTTCTCTCCAGGTTTGTTGGGGGTCAGGAGAAATCTTAGGACATGGAGGGTCGCTAGTTGGATGCTGATTCGTTTTGGGAACAGCTGGTGACGTAGGTTGAGCATTGTGCCACATTTTCAACTAAAAACTTTTTCAGTGGCCTGTCTTGCAAGTGAATTTGCCAGTTTTGTGAGATGGTCACATGACTGCAGCATGATTACCAAAAAAGCCAATTCTCAGCTTTAGCTTAATCAGCGAACAATCAGAGATTCCCACCCACACATGTGTGCCGTTTGCCATGAATCTGGCCACCAAGCTGCGGAGGAATCTGAGGAGACTGGTCATCCTCCTCGCCACCTTCTGTATGGTCAGCGTATTAGTCTCCGCCTACTACCTTTACACAGGCTCCACCCAAGAACTGGACCTCGCGGACAGCGCCGTAGGTCTAGACTGTGCCGACCTCCGGGTGCTCCCTTTCCGACAGTCAGAGCCTCGGACGCCTAAACCGATCGATCCGTCACGTAAGGATCCGGTGGTGTTGGTGTTTATAGAGAGCCAGTATTCTCAGCTGGGACAGGACATCATCGCCATTTTAGAATCCAACCAATTCCGTTACCACACCGAAATTGCGCCGGGAAAAGGAGACATCCCGCCTCTAACGCACAAAGGTCGTGGACGCTATGCACTGGTCATCTACGAGAACCTTCTCAAGTATGTTGGGATGGACGCATGGAACCGTGACCTGCTGGATAAATACTGTGCCGAATACAGTGTTGGCGTCATTGCCTTTCACCGTGCAAGTGAAAACTCCCAGCCTGCACTGCAGCTGAGGGGTTTCCCTTTGACATTGCGAACAAATGTTGCACTTCGAGACTGCTGCGTAAACCCCCGCTCACCTCTGCTTTACATAACACGGGCGGAAGTGGATCGAGGCCATTTACCAGGAGAGGACTGGACTGTGTTTCAGTTCAACCATTCCACGTATGAACCAGTCCTGTTGGCAAAAACTCAGCCCAGTGAGAGTGGGGCAGTCCAGGTGATCCCAGGTCCCCAGGGTCTCCATGCTACCGTCGTGCAGGACTTGGGCCTGTATGATGGGGTGCAGCGTGTGCTATTTGGACATGGGCTGAGCTACTGGTTACACAGACTTATACTAGTGGATGCCATCGCTTATCTCACAGGCAAGAAGCTGTCACGATCTCTGGAACGCTACATCCTGGTTTATATATATATATATATAATGTTATATATATATAAATGTTATATAAAATATATATAAAAGTTAAATAAAAATAAATTTTCTAAAAAATTATAATTAGCACATTTAAATGGTGTCATGATATAATGCATCAACAGAGACATTGTACATTCTACACACACATCTACCGTAAAATTATTTCCAATCTGTTCCAAGTAATCAGCAAAGACAAAACAAAGACTACTAGCTGAGCTCTAATTAGCTGTGTGCGATTTTTGAAGTAGGATTTGGTTGATATTTAGTCTGAGTTTCCCTTCGCAGGTGTTCACATCTGATTTACTAAATGTGAATGTTTTTGTGTGGACAAGAAGGGGATGTTGTGTGTGTGTGTGTCACTGAATTGGAATGGGTGTTTGAGTTGGCCTCAGTCAGTATAAAGAGGTTATTTAGAGGAACAAGAGCAGTAAAATGGTGTTCATTCTCTCTTTCACACACTCATTCATAATCTCGTTCCCACGTTTGGCCCCTCTCTGAGGCTGTTCAACAGATTGAAGGGCCGTTCACACTCCATTGTGAGATGACTTCATGACTTCCAGAGCTTTCAGTTTCAAGTGCATGCACACAAGTGTATATAAATGGGGCATTATGCTACAATTAGAAATGGATACACTGTCAAATATGTAAAAGAACACTTCACCTAAAAACAAAAATTCTGTCATAATTTACTGATTTGTTTCCAAACCTGTATGATGTTATTTATTTAGTTTTTGGGGAGCTTAAGGTAGATTTAGATTAGTTTGTAGTGAACTGTCAAAGGACAGAAAACCATACAAGTAGTCAATGCAATTTCTACAAGTCTTCTCAAGCTAGGCTTTTGTGAGAAACTAAAAACTAAAATGAAATGAATTAAAATGTAATACCCAGTTGGAGAAATTCAGTACGATGGCAGTATATTGTCATTCACTTTAACTCTTAACAAAGCATTTAAAGAGTGTCACCAAAAAAGTAAATGCATAATTTTCCAAATGCTCCAAATGGTTTTGTTGAAAAACAACTCAATATTTAAGTAACTGTACAGTAAAATTCTGGCAGCCGCCATTGATCTGCTGTGCGCCATGCATCATGACACTCTCCCGTCCAATAGGTGGCAGAAATGCAACATTCTTTTTCTACTTCTGTTTTTTTTTATGGCAGGGCCTGTCCCAAATCCCACACTTGCCATCTTGGCCACTTGAGAGCATGTGCATGTGACAGAAAAGTAGGTGCACAAAACTGTCCCAGGTCTGAAAATGGCAAAGCTCTGTGCCCTTAACGCACCTAAATCCGAGGCTAAGCGTATTCCATCATCCATCACATTCAGGAACTCACGTGCCCCGAAATCGCAAGATGTTGAGAAAAACTTTGCAGTGTAAGTTAATTTAATTAGATATCACAATTTGTGTAAAGTGTTGCTCATTTTATTGCTACAAAGATGCGTATGTGTATTTTGTAAAATGTTTGCAAGTACTTTGTATCACTTTTTAGCACCACAATTAAATTGTGTCATTCACAGTCAGGGACTACTGATCAGAAATTTAGAAGTTTATTTTAAAGTGCAAAGTATTATATATACAAAGTCTGTAAATAAAGCTTTTTAAAAACTTGCAATTGTGATTAACCCATTGGTTAATTTGAAGGAAATAAGTAGATAAGTGTTCAAGTGCAAAGACAGCAAGTGTGGGTATTGGGACAGACGTGCAGTTGTCAAATGGAGCACAATGATTTTACTGTAACCCTTTTGGGTGAACTACTCCTGCCATCTACAGACTCGCATACCCTCTTTTTTGTTGTTTTTAGCAACCCTTTCTTAACTAAAATGTACTACACACATCTTTTATGAAACGCATTAATTGATCATTTTATTGATAACAGTTTCCATACCATATCTCTTCTGTCTGACTAACCAGAAACTTTAGTCATTTGTTATGCGGTTTTACAACATTTAAATGGATGTATTGAGAAGTACAAATTGGGTATATTCATATTTCTGTGGTGTGTCCATAAATATTTAATTAGAGTGATTATAAATGAGGTGCCTAACATTCACACATCTTTGTCACATTATAATATATTCAACCTATGGCGCATTCTTCATGGTTCCTCCTTATGGGTCATTTCCTTGTTAACTGTCCCTCGGTTTCAAACAAACAGACTCTATAAACAGTGTGATACCATTATACCTAGCGTGGGTATACATTTAATTTCCGAATCTAATGTTCTCTGAGAAAGGTTAGTGGCTAAGCACGTGACACCTCCCCAGATGTTGCTAGCTAAGAATGTGCACTGTCAAATTCTTCCCGATTGGTCTGAGCTAATTTAGACCTGGCAAATGAGCCAGCGGTAAGATGGAGGTTCTGGAGGGGGTGCTCAGGGAGAGAATTAGAGCTAGTCGCTCTGGAGCATGGCTGGAAATGTCAGCGGAAAATTCCCGGAGGATTCTGGGGAAAAACAAGGCGTGTAGTGATGGGGGAGAGAAGAGAGAAGTGGGAAGGCTTTGATCCACCAGCCATTGTTTTTAGCCACTGTTACTGCTGGTTATAGAGAAGCCTCTGACTGTTTATGGCTGGCTGTCAGAATCCAGAACAGGTGCGTGTGTTTGTGCGTGTGTGAGGAAAGGCCGATACTAAGCCAGTGGAATGAAATGGCGGATAACAGCTAATCAATGGAAACCCATGGTTCTTAACTGGTGGGTTGCGATCCAAAAATGGGACACAAGTCTGTTCTGATAGGGTCATGAGTGAAAAAACAGTGCTAAATACTAAAAATAAAGTGCAAACAATCATATAATCACATATAGTTAGACTAATGACCTTATAAGAGAGGGAAAAAAACATCCATGTATTGGTAGAAATTGCTTGGTAGAAAGTAGCCAACATGTCCTCATTCTCATAAACTAGGTAAAAAAAGATAAAAACAAAATACATCCAGACTGTGTTAAATATGTGTTCACTTAAATTGAATATAAACATGCGTTTTGGATATTTGTTCTGGGTCCTAAAGCAAAACCAGTTGAGAGCCACTGGTTTGTAAAATATCGCCTAAATTCTTGGTCTCCATTAGATTACTGTAACAATCATACAGCAGATACTTTTTGACTTTTAGAATAGAATAGGCTTATGCCATGTATTTGTTGAGAGTATAAAGATGAGAGAGAGAAAACAAGAGCGAGAGTGAGAGAGAAAGGAACCCTGTGTGCTCTAGATGTAGGTGTTGTAGATTAGAATGTCACTTTTAGTGACTGGTTGCCATATCTCCCATCAGCCCATGGGGCAGGCTGAAAAAACAGGGGACACCAGTGATAAATGACTCGATGCACACTTGCACACACTCACAAACACAAATGGGATTTACCCTCACTTTACGTGAATGTGTGTGCGTGTGGATGTATGTGTGGGTTCCCCAAGCAGAGATTCTGCTGAAATTGCAGTTAAAGTGACCTTGTGTTGGTGATTGTGTAACAGGTCATTTCAGCACAGCTGTGTGTATGAGAAACTTTGATTTTGTATGGTTGTATGCAGGGCCGTCGCTAGTCTGGTGACGATTATAGGGGCCCATGGCTGTGGGGGCCCCCCGGAGACCAGCATGAAATACGCTCAGGATAGTTGATGGGTCAATGCTATGCATCATCATGCAAGCTCATAATTTGCACGTGTTTTTATTTAAACCTTGCCAATTAAAACATTCAAGAGATTTTAAAGCATTCAAACACAATGCGAAAGAACTCAACTGAGTACTCGTGCGCTGCGTTCAGTGCGCACACAAAGAGTTGCGTCTCTCAGACGAGCGGACACCAAATTGAGTTCTCCTTTGCTTCTTCTTGCAATTGAACGAACAAATACACTTCATCAATTTAAACATTCAAGCACAAAAGATGTGAAAGAGCTTAATTCAGCACCCGCGCACACAGAGTGCCGCGTCTCACAGTCCTTGAACACCAAATTGAGTTTTGCCTCTTCTTCCGCTTGAACGGACAAATATATACAAAATTATGTCGAAATACCTGTCTTGGCAGGTATCTTCAAAAAACTGTTAATTATGTCTTAAGAAAGAAATCGGATGTGTATCCTTATATTGGATGCCTTGTCTCTTGTCTCTTAAAGTGGCCTTTTAATTAATTTAATAATGCATCTTTGCTGAATAAAAGTACTAATTGCTTTAAAAAACACCTTGCTGACCCCAAACTTTTTAATGGTTGTGTGAATTGCCACATATTTTATGATTATTTTTACTGTTCACTTTTTCAAAAACAGATTTGACAGTCACTGGCGTTGTGGTTTTGTATGCTTGCATAATTTGACATCAAGCATTGATAGCATTAATGCTCATTTATATCAAGTATGGTGCTGAAAGCAAAAAGCAACCAATAAAAAAGACTAAAAACGGCTATCATCTGCTCAGCTGCATTTTGTGATGGACACTTATTTCCTGTTAGCTTTAGTTCATTAAGGTGACTCAAACTATCCATTTCAGTGAAGAGATTCAATGATTCATTTTCACCATCACTCAAAAATGTTCACTGAAGTCCCTGAGTAGCATTTTTCATGTATTTAAAATATTGTAGGCAAATACATATATATATAAATAAATATTGCAGGTTATTGTTTTGGAAAACCATGGAATGACTTAATTATTTTTAACTGGATTTTGATTGTATTTGACATCTTGCATGAATCCTAATTGGCTGCAAAGGCTGTTTGGTTGAAATGATGGTTTCTCTGAAACAAATCACTCTTTTCATTTCAAAGCAAATGCATAAATATTGAGATGTTACTGTTAGCAATATCTTGCTGCCTTAATACACTTACAGCAGGTAATTGTGTGTGTGTGTGTGTGTGAGTCTGCATGGTTAGTATGATTCTTGGCTTTGAAACAGCATATAGATGAGGATTAAAGACAAAGCTGCCACTTCTTCAACTGCACACTGACTTCAACATGTACTGTAAGACAGAACCACAGCGAACAGAATCACAATATCAAAGCTATACCTGCACACATTCAGAGACAGAGAGCAGAATCAAAGTGACTCCTGAAGCCTCCCTCTCACACGCCAGCTCATACATACACACAAATATGGGTTAGAAAACAAGGGAAATGAGAGAGAAGAACAGAACAGCCACTCATTTCCGTTACAGACACTTCAGAAGAGAGAAAAAGTGATTTAAGGGAGTTAAAGAAATAGTTTACCCAAAAAAATGGAAAAAAAAATGCTGAAAATGTACTCACCATCAGGCCATCCAAGATGTAGATGAGTTTGTTTCTTCATCAGATTTGGAGAAATGTAGCATTGCATCACTTGCTCACCAATGGATGCTTTGCAGTGAATGGGTGCTGTCAGAATGAGAGTCCAAACAGCTGATAAAAACATCACAATAATCCACACCACTCCAGACCATCAATTAATGTCTTGTGAAGTGAAAAGCTGCATGTTTGTAAGAAACAAATCCATCATCCATTGGTGAGCAAGTAATCTAATGCTAAATTTCTCAATGTAAATGTAAAGCTACTCTACCAACTGCCTTTTACTTGATTAAGGGCAGATTTTTCTGATGTGCATCAGTCTTTACAAACTGTTGCACAGAAAAAAAACCCCAGCGGAAAATATGTATGGCCTTATAGTCATAGCACATTCTGGCCTAAAGTGCTCATTGTATCAACCGGTACCTTGTTAACATGACTTCTCTTCCCTGTGGACTGATAAAAAAAAATCCTGTGAGCCCTTACTCCCGGAAGTTGTCAGATTAGACCTTGCCAGATTGAGCAAGTGCTTTCCAGTTTTGTGTGCAATATGCGTCTAACTGTGGGCGGTTCATGCTGTCTGTGAATAAGACTAGCTTAAATGTAGAAGTAACAATTTTTGGTTATAGTTATGCTACATATTTAATTGTATTTGTTCAGTGATGAATTCTGATATTTTGACACATTTTGAAATCTTAATGTTTGGTATTATCAGTGCATAACCTTGCAGTGAGAAAAATATACAACAATGGCTGCAGCCAATGATGGAGAGAAGGTGAAGGAATTGGTAATAATATTTTCTTTTGCCATTTTTCTTCTCTCCTTTTTTTGCCTTTGC
Organism: Sinocyclocheilus rhinocerous; assembly: GCF_001515625.1. NCBI lineage: Eukaryota > Metazoa > Chordata > Actinopteri > Cypriniformes > Cyprinidae > Sinocyclocheilus > Sinocyclocheilus rhinocerous. The sequence continues at coordinate 367,893 of NW_015638974.1, read as the reverse complement.
GCAGACTGTGTGGCGCAATTGTACTTTGGGTGACCTGATTCGAGTACCAGATTGTGGTTCTTTCCAATCCCATCCCCCTCTTTCCCACTTTGCTTCATGTCCAATCTTAGTCCACTCTAAATAATGGCAAAAAAAAGGCCAAAAAATGAGTGCACACACTTAGACAGTCACTTGTTTCTTAGACTACATTTCTGGCAAAGTCCCAAATTCAGTGGCAATTTCTCTTTTCTTGTGTATATTTTGGTAGGTAAACAGACTCTGCCGGACAGGAAAACCTCTAGGTCAGAGATTTTGTAATTTGTGCACCCCGTCCAAGCTTGATTGTGTAGTGTGCTCTCTGCTTTTCTAACAAGACGACAGACTGAAAGAATGTTTTATAATGCGAGCAGTGCAGTGATTTTGGTAGTTTGAAAGTCATGGGAACCTGACACTTTTAGAGCAGATTGAAACTGAAGCATCAGTCCGATGTTAAATCTGAGCTTCAGGAGGTCAAATACAGACCAACCAGAGAAAAACTCACACAACAGACCTATTTTCAGAAAGTATTGATCCAATGATATTTCTGGTCTGAGTAAGATGGAGCTGGTGTATGTGTGTTTCCATTAAAGGGCGTCGGAGGTTGCTAAGCAGCTGTCTTCATTTTCAGCCGCACACTCACGTCAACAACACACTCACACATGTGTGTGTCCTCTCGCACTTGACACATTATGAGCTGTGTTGGGGAAGCTACTTGCCAAGCTGCATATAATTTAAAGTATAGACAAGCTACCCTTTAGAAAAATTGTTTACAAATAACAAAAAGTAGCTAACTACATTGAAGAAAAGGCAATGCTATCTTTAGCTTATATAATTATTGCATATGACATTAAAAAGACCTAAAAATGACCGTGAATTTAACGGTAAAAGACTGTAAAAATGCTACAGTAAAAACCTGTTAAATGGTTAACGGTAAATTCCCCTACTATATACGGTGAAAAACTGTATTGGACATTACATGTATTGGACATTAATTTTACGGTAGTATACCGTTTTTGGAAGTGAAAAATACCGTATAATTTACAGTGAATAACCGTAAATTGACATTCCCAGAATTCCCTGCGTTATATTTCAAATTTGATGTTTTTTTGTTGAAATAACTATGTTTCTTCTTAGTTTTTTTCTTATCAGTTTTGTATATTAGGGTTGTGTGTTAGACCTAATGTTGTTAAATGAATGTTTTTTGCATTATTTCAGTTTCATGTGTGTTACCATGATGGTGTTTGGTGTTTGTGTGAATGACACTGTGCACCTTCTTTATATGTTATTATTTAAAAGCTGCTTGTGATGGGCTTTGGTTCATCATGTGACTTTCTCATCACCACCTGCATTTGGTGGTTATCAGTGTATTGCAAAGGTACAAAACAGATTTCAGTACTTAAATAGGTTGGTATATTAACATTATATCAGTTAATGAAATTGCGGTATTTAACTGTAAATTTAAGTTAAAACCGTAACCCCCTAAAACGTTGCTACCATATTTTTTACGGTAAAATTCCGGCAACCACAGCTGCCGGTTTTTTACCGTAAATTTTACGGAATTTTTTTTAGTGTGATTTTATCATGTTTAACAAAAAATAAGGATATCAATTAGGGCATCAACCTTAGTACATTAATACACATAAATTTACACTTGTTCTGAACTTGTAATTTAAAAACATAATGATTTATGAATATTCATTATGAAAAATGAATATTTAACTGGATATTTTTTAATTACTATATAAAAGAAGATGTGCAATTCCAGTTGAATCAATGAATGATTTTTTTTGCCAAAAAGAAAAAAAAATTCTGAAAGAAACTGACTCACTAAAATAAATCAGACTTACAATTTGTGTTGTAGAGTGCATCCTGGTGGTGGGAATTATTTTTTTTTTAACTATTTCAAAGAGTACACAAATCATTCTTGTAATTTTGATAAAACCAGCCAGCTGACATATTTAATTCAACACAATCTGTAAGAACAATGTTAAATATATTGCAAGCAAAAACAGTTTGATAGCATAAAAACATATATGAACACAGCTCTGACTTGATAGGGTAGGTTATAGATTAGTTAAACCTTTTCTGTTCTGATAAGATGCCAGTGTAAATATACAGTACATGGACAAAGAAAGCGAGCCAGCTTAAATTTTTTGAGAAGAGTGTTGCTGTGACAACAATATGTTTGGCAAAACATATATGAACACAGCTCTGACTTGATAGGGTAGGTTATAGATTAGTTAAACCTTTTCTGTTCTGATAAGATGCCAGTGTAAATATACAGTACATGGACAGAGAAAGAGAGACAGAAATAGGGTGGTGAGAAGAGTGTTGCTGTGACAACAATATGTTTGGCATTTGTGTGGGATTTTTTTGTTGTTGCCAACCTTACTTCTCTTTCCACTTTTATTTTTGTCCCTCTTATTCCCCCCTTTGCTGTTTTTATACAAATACACATCTACCAGCTTTAGCAATCACCCCTGTTTTTAACCTGCTTAAAAAAAAAGACAATGCTCATCCTCTCTGTGTCTGTATCATTGCTCATGTAACTTCTAATCCAGATCTTACCCAAAAAAGAGCCTGGAAGTGCTTTGTACATTTAGAGCGGATGTGTTAAAGTCATGTTGTAGAGGTGCCCCTGTGTCAGCGAGAAAGATACACATTATGCAAAGCTGTCGTTTCCACTCCATCTCAGCTCAGATGGAGTGTTTTCTGTTGCAGCGATAAAAAGTTACATTAAAATCATTCATCCACCTACATCTGTGAACTCAATATAATAGTAAGAGCATCAGAGTCATGTCCATTCAAACTGAGTGGGCACGTGCCTCTTCAGATTTCTGAGCCAAGTGGATTTTGAATGCAACTTCCAAAGGCTAAAAACAATATTTGCATATTTGATAAGTAAATTTCTTGTTTATTGTAGCTTCAAAAAGTATGCAGAGTAGCTGATTTAAAAAAAAAAAATTCTATCACATATGTTCCATGAAAATCATATGTCAGATCTTCTGGTTTTCATAAGGACATGCATGTAATCACTGTATGTAGTAGGGGTGTAATGGTACACAAAAATGATGAAGTCATGGTTCGATATGTTTTTGGTACAGCAGAAAGTAAAAGTTGTTTCTTTGTTTGTTTGTTTTAAACAAAAGTTTGCTGAACAGACTATGCCTTTGTTAAAAAAAAGTGTCATTGCTGCTGCAAAACACTCTTCGTACTGCAGTTTATGGTGCTGTTCTAAATGGGGGAAGAAATGTAAAGTGCTTCTATGTTTGGATGCAAAATATTTTAGGAAAAGTATGTTTTAAGTATATTTTATAAGTAAGTATATTTTAGACAGAATTATTGCGCTGCCATTCTGTTGCACTCCATCAGTTTGATATCCCTGAATAGTGCTATTGCTGAGATCAATACATGTAAAGATGTAAAGTATAAATAAATAAAATAATAAACTACTGTTCAGACTATAGTCACATGATATCTTACAGTCAAGTGTTTTTGGACCTTTTAACTTTCAGTATGCGGCAGCTCTTAAAGAAATAACAGCCAAAATAACCTAATAGCCAACTGCTGTGATGTCTATTAATCAAAGGACAAAGAAAAAAGAGGGAAAAATAACTTTTATAGCTTTAAGGATTCATCTATATTTAATTTAGAATTTAGTGTTTGATAACTTCCATTTCAATTTCTGTATATTTCTGCTGAAGGGCACAGGTAAATCTATTAATCAAAGGACAAAGAAAAAAGAGGGAAAAATAACTTTTATAGCTTTAAGGATTCATCTATATTTAATTTAGAATTTAGTGTTTGATAACTTCCATTTCAATTTCTGTATATTTCTGCTGAAGGGCACAGGTAAATATGACATTTATTATAATGGGTTTATATGAAGATTGTTTTAAGTTTACTTAAATTAGAAGTTATTTTTTTAAGTCTAATAAATGTTAAAATTAGCTCTCAATTATACTGTAATGTTGATGTAAAGTATAAATAAATAAAATAATAAACTACTGTTCAGACTCACATGATATCTTACAGTCAAGTGTTTTTGGACCTTTTAACTTTCAGTATGTTTTAGTGTACAGGAAAAAAATTTGTAACAGAAAAATATTCTACTTTGTGAGCCCCCATGCGCCCCCTTGAGGAAGACCACTTTTGGTCCCACAGGAAGCAGTCCAATATCACACACAACCCAACATGATTTAGATGGCTCTTTATCCCACTGTATTCTTCTGCCCCTCATGACATCAGTATTTAACATGTTGTGTATATAAAAGTGGTGTCAAAATTAGAGCGTTAACGCAGGCGATTAATTTTTTCAGTTTAATGCGTTAAAAATATTTAACGCAATTAACACAGGGGTGGGGTTAGGGTTGGCCACCCCACTCACAGCTGCTGCTTCTGTCACTTTTTCTCTTGACAAGAAGTGCATTTATTCAGTCGCAGAACGACTGAGAACGGGAGACGTTTCAGACGCGCGCTCCACTTCACTTCAGCGCCAGGCGTGAGTCATTGGTTTCATTGGCCTTCAGTCATAAAAAAGATGCCATTAAACAAATATTAAAAAATATACTGTCTTTATGTTGTTTGTACATTAATTTGAAGATTGAGTGTGAAATTGTTGCAATATAAAAAACTTTAATGTTAGGTGGGATTAATCGCGATTAATTTCAGAAAAATGTGCGATTAATTAGTTAATTTTTTAATCGATTGACAGCACTAGTATATAACAGTGTTATCAAAAATAAAACATGCACAAACACACACACACAGTAAAAAAAACTGACATAAAAGTAGTATTTTTCCTCCAGTAATCTAAGAATGAGGCTTCACTGAGGTAGATTAATAGGCATGTATGTGCACATGCTCTTTTTTCTCATGGCCTCAGGAATAAGCAATGATTTCATGTCCAATAAATATTACACGTGGAGCCTTTCCCAGTTCCCCTAGTGCACACACACACATGTACACATATGCACATAGTCTGCCTTTGAAAAGCAGATTTGATCCACAACAGACCATGCTGAGCTTTATGGCCTCAGAAAGTCATTAAACACAAGCCTAACATGAAATACCTGAGGTAAACTAGGATGGATGGATGGATGACAGACAGAAAGATAGATAGATAGATAGATAGATAGATAGATAGATGGATGGATGGCTGGATGGATGACAGACAGACAGACAGACAGACAGATAGATAGATAGATAGATAGACGGACGGACAGATGACAGACAGACAGACAGACAGACGGATGGAAGGATGGATGACAGACAGATAGACAGACAGACAGATAGATAGATAGATAGATGGATGGATGACGGACGGACGGACGGACGGACGGACGGACGGACGGACAGACAGATAGATAGATAGATATAGATTAGTTGGTTTGTCAGTTCAGTATTTAAGGAACATGTTGCTAACAAAACTCTAGAAATGGCTGTCTCTGTCTTTCTTTGTCCCTCTCTCTCTGTCGTTCTCTGGGGGCATGTTCGTCTTCTTGCCTGCCCAGATGTCTTCAGCTATTTGTCAGCATTTCAACAGGTCCCCTCCTCCTTCCCTCCACCACTTTCACTCTTTTTTCCCTCCTTCCCTCTCTCTCTATCTCTCCCCTGTGAGGAATCGATCAGTGCTTTCAGGTCATTAACATGCATCTCTGTCACTCTATCTTCTCCCTGATCGGCCCTCAATGTTAGCAGAGAGACACGAGAAGAGAGGAGAGATAAAGAAACATTCAGATGAAAGAGTGAGGGATAAGAAGAGATCATGTAAAAACCCAAAAGAGGACAGTGAGTTTGAAGGGAAAAAGATATAAAGAACAAGTGATGAACACACACTGGTCTTGATACGGATGTGTGTTTTTTAACCCTCGCCAGAGGCTCGTCTATATACAGTATGTGTCTGTAATAAATTGAAGCACAGCTTTGGTTGCGGTTTTTAAACATAATTTGCTCACTCTGCAGTCTAATAAAAGCCAGTCAATCTGATTAACTCTGGTGATCTGTCCCTTTCTCCCCATCACTGTTCTTTTATGGGGATTTAAACACTGAACTTACTGATAAACTTACTGTTATGATTAAATTTGATTGTAGTTTTGGGGAAACGTTTGGAATAATATTATGTGCTCAACAGGAGCCTGTGAAATTAAGAAAGCACTTACATATCACTTTGACACACTGTCTCTGTTAACCTTTCGTTGCACAATGAGTAAAATCCACTGATCAGTAATAGAGGATTTGAGCAATGAGCAATCCAGTCATTCAGTGGAAAAAACTTTGTAAACACATTGTGCATATACGATAACAGCGTTCAATATGAAGGGGTGACTTAGAATTCGTGGCCTTACTGTATGTCTCACATGGGACGAAGAGGATTAAGTAAGTAGTAAGACTTATAATTCACATTTGTTAATGAGTAAACATTTCAAACATTTAATCTAAATTAATTCTATTTTATTTGGAGTTCTTTAAATTTCTATGTTGCCTAGAAGGAATTTGTGTGGCAGTGTAATGGTTATGAATGTAACAAAGGCTCGATTGGTATTCACATGTTTTTATCATCTATTATTAAATATCTACCTTTTAGTATTTACTTAACATTTACTAAAATAAAAAATTCAATTTTCATTAGTTTCTGTCATGTAGCAGTGTTTGACATTCAGCAATGGCAAAGAGTTTGATTAATTTCTTTCCATTGTCACATAGTGTTGTCTCCAGGGAAAGAAGTCCCTTAATATTACTTTTCAAAAAACTTTTTTTTTTTAATAAAACTCTCTAACATTATATTAATGAAGTCTATTTTATGCAAGAATATTGATCTTTTATTTAAACATTGCCTTCAGTTAAAGACAATTCTGCAAAAAGTCTTATAAAAACGGTCCATTTATACTGCACACCTGTATTGAGCAAGTGAATTATACATCTCTCCATTACGTCTTAAGGGTACTGATTAAATTTCTGTGGAGCAAAAGTCAGTAGAATGCACCTTCCTTGAAGAAACCGTATCATTGTACGCTCTGATTACTTTGTCTGATTACTAGCTCGGTGGATCGGAGCGTATGGGGTTACTAATGAGGCTGAAGCTGATTAATGAATTTAAATTAGTGATTCTACCACTTCAGTCCATCCAAGGCATTTTAGGTCAACCAAAGACAATAAGTTTAAAACTGAGCTTAATTGTGTGCGGCCTCTATTCGAAGTTGGCAAAGATGTAGCTTCTGAGAGTGGAAATTAAGCTTTTGTGTATGTGTGTGTTTCCTGGAAGCTTCCAATGCCACTAGTATCCAGACACATCTAGGGTATAGTTTTAATAAAGCTCAAATAATCTTCAGTTTACACATCTGTTAAGCTACATTTAAACTAGTGCGTGTTCGTTTTAAAACGCATAGCTCAGACAGAATCATGATTTCTATTTATTTTCCACTGATTTACTGATGAGCATTAGCAGCTTCCAGCGCTGTCTGCTTGTGTTCTCTCTTCCATGATCGCTGCTCTGACTCAGAGTCAGAGGTAATAACAAATTTAATTTCAGCAACATTACATGGTCAAAACACACATTAGACGGCAATCGGAAGTTATTACAAACACTCGATGGTGGTTTAAAGTGAGTTTTGATTAAAAGCGGGATATAAATCTTATTTGTTGTCTTATGTAGCATGATGCTACAGTTTGCATGAATGGTCACATAACACGCGCTTTCGGTCGTGTAACGTTAGTATGAATGGACATCTGCATATGATCGGAACACCTCCACGTAGCTCCCGCGCTACTCTCCATTGGAAATGAATGACTGAATGACCGGTCTGTCGCTTGTCGTTTGCCGGAGATAGTGGAAAGCCGGCTTGAGACGCAGTGGAAACGCCAGTGTGACGAGGATCGTTTTCATTTTAAAACATAAACGCACCGGTGTAAATGTAGCCTTACATCTAAGGGGGCTGGGACGCATTCACACTACAGCCTCACGTGTGCGCCACATCTCTGAGTGTAACCGGTGTAAACTAGTAGGTGTGTTCGACTTGACACGGACTGACTGTGCAGTGCAGACTGATTGGTGTATTACAGTACCACGAGAGCTAAAGAGAGCAGACTGCTCCGTGCGCTTTCGAATCGCTCTCGCGGATGTCAAACACTGATCGATCTGCGCCGCACCTCTTCTAGTCGAACACACCGGCTAGTGCTGCAGGCTTATTGGCTCACTGACGCTGATGAGATTAACCCCTTAGGTATCGAAATTTGGTACCGAACGACGAGACGTTTTTATATACTCGATGGTATCGTGGCATTTCGGTCGGTGCCTAAAAAGTATCGAACTCGATACCCAGTCCTAGACATAGCATCTGGATAAGTGCAGGCCACAAAAGTGAAGAAAATCGTAATCTTGGCAGAAACACCCATTGCTAGTGGCTGATGTTGGTATACACAAGTTTCAAATATTTGTTGATGTATATTTTATATATATACTTCCCTTATGCACTTGGGGTATGTAAGAAATTTTTTTTTAATTATGCAGAAATATGTTTTATGGCATTTTTGATTTGTATAAAATAAAGCTCATCCAGAGTGTTGCGTAATAACAATCTATAACCCTATCATTTATTGAAGCAGCATATTTTTAACATGAATATTGCTAAAAAAAAAAAAAAATTTTTTTAATTCTTTTGTGGTTACTTTTTTAACCTCCTGAGACCCTGCATCCTCATATGAGGACATTATATTTTGGTGAATTTCTCTGAGACTGTACATGCCACAGTTTTAAGTCTGGATGTCCTGTACAGAGCACATGCAGGGCTTTTCAGAGATACTAAATGTTTGGATGTTTCACCATGACCACTCCCTCTCCTTGGTCTTCAAAAATGCCTGATATTAATTTAGTGACACTCTTATGGAAATATGATAATATTTTGTAATTCTCATTTAAATCTGACTAATTTTTAAGCTGTGTGTCATAACTCAACATCTCAGGAAAATGTTATGGGGTTTCAAATCAAAATATGACTTTCTGTTACGAAACAGGACGTTGCTTTTATACATGTCCTCATATGAGGACACCGGGACTAAAAGCATGTTTATTACGCATTTTGGGAGACACAACAAATGAATAGGGAAATAAATTATATTTCAATATTCCTATAAAATATTATATATTATTATAAAAATCTTGTCAATTATTACTCCCATTTTACACTTCTTTTTTTCATTACATGTTGCCCCAAAAACACATTAATATGCAAATTAGATTTTGTTTATAGATACATTATATATAATGAGAAAACCTGTTTATGGCCATTTTACACACATTTTGCATAAAGAAAAATGGCATATCAAATCATTCTGTTATAACATAGTTGAGAATCATCTTTATTACGTATTTGATCCAAAATAACCTGATGGAGGGAACGGAGACGTCACGTCGGTGACCGACGAATTGGGATATCACTTCGATAGACCAATCCACTTTGAGTGTAAACTAAATGAGCCAATGCACATTGGCATGCAATTATTGCATCCAGCTGCCGCTGATCACAGC
>NW_015638974.1:339777-357901 GCF_001515625.1 Sinocyclocheilus rhinocerous | reverse complement strand
CCGATGTCCTCTACCAAGGACGTAGCATAACTTATGAATGAAATATCATTTTTAAATGTATTTTATTTTACTTTTTTTTTTATGCTCTAAACAATGTAATGACTAAAATGTTTTGCCGGGTCTCAAGAGGTTAAAACAAAATATGCTGCTTCAATAAATTATAATGTTAGCATATTTATAAAAGTTTTAAACATGTTCAACAATACTCTTGGTAAGCTTCATAGAGACATGTGGCAAATGCATCATGGCATACAATTCTACTCAGAATATGACACTGTGGAGTGGATTATTGTCTAGATTTTTCCATGACATTTTGTTCTATCAACATCCATTTATATATTAGACAGCTCAGGCAATGTCAAGATAGAGGCGGATGAAATTATATTGTATTGTTATAAAATGATATATTAATTATAATAAGTTTCACAGACTGTTCAAACATAATATGTAAAAATAAGGCTGCTATGCTTTTTAAATCTTTTGTTTTGACATCCATTGAGGGGGGTTCCGCTTTAATTAGATCCCCTGATCACCCAGTCCTCCCTCAACCTCCCTGTAATTCACACCTGGTGCAAAACTGTCGTGATAAATCCTAAAAGGTTCCCAGATTTACAATGTTTGCTTGTCCTAGAACAGCCTTCTTACCAAATAATCATAGGCCAAACCCCATAACCAGACACCTTTAACCATAAACTACCCCTGAAGTGAGACCCAAAAGACTGGTTTATAAAAATGTAGTCCAAGCCTAAAGGGTCAAAACTTACAGTAACCTCAAAACCAACAAGAATATCATACTGGGGTAAAGCATGTGAAGGTTTTGGTGATAACAAATGACAAAACACAGATTATTATTTTATGCTCTTATGACAGCGTACACTGAATCTCCAAGCTGACGGGAAGCATCGGAACTATGATGCCATTATGAAGCTGCTTCTTTGGCTTATTAATGATTCATGCACACTCTTTTGAAGTGTGCTCGGTAAACGTAAGGAATCGATTTAAGACAGAGCTGTTTAAAACCTAACCGCTAAATAATTAATTTAGCTCAGTTTGTTGCATTTTAATCAAGAGGACCCTGACAGTGGATGGGAGTGCAGGCTGTAGAAAAGGAACTTTCGGTAACTTTTCCGATATGTTTGTTGTTTGTGTTGCTATTTTAGATTCGCGTTTTGGAAGAGTTTTGCGATTTATGCGTGTACCATGCATGTCACAGCTTGCTTAGAGAAACTTTGTGTCTGTAAAACTCTCCTAGAATAGCTCTGTCTCTCTCTTTTTTCCTTCTGTCACCTATTTCAGGTTCTCTCTCTCCTCTCATCCTGTCATTCCCCTCCCATTTCTCCTGCACTCTGGTTTGGCGTTCTTATCTTATGATGGTAGATTCGCAACATCCCAGATTCCCACATCAATGTTAAATGGGTTCCCACTCTTCTTTTATTTGCACTCTTCCCTCTCACTCCTGCAACATAATACGTTCCATCTACATTTCGCAGGGTAAGATGAGGTACCATTTGTTGTCAGCTATACAAGGAAACTTAGACAGAAGACAAGTGAAGGTCTACTTTTTTTTTTTCAAGGCATCACTGGATAAAACGAGACTCTCATTGGCTAAAATTAAAATTAAGAGTCTATGACAGAAAACCACAAACATAAGGCTTTTTTGTTTGTTTTATATATTCATTGGCTGAAGTTGCTTCTGGTCAGTAGGTAAGATTTAAAAATGTGCAAGTAAAATACATAAATTATTTCTTATCTTTAATTCCATAGCTGTAATCTGTTTATTAATTATTATATAATAAAGTGTTATGTGATTTTGTTTACTGTATTTATTGAATGTGTTTAAAATTTAATACATTTTTACATGTATATTAATCTAAATCACATAGAGTTTGACTGAGAATTTGAATTGCTTGTATATGGTTGTATTATATATTTTAATAATTAAATACACTTACAAATATTTATATTATATATAAATTTATATTGTATAAATGATAGAAAAATTGTGTCAACCACATAAAAACAGCAAATATGTTACCAATAGTCTTGAAACCTTTTGTTTCAAACATTATAAATAATTATTAAGGTAAATTATGAAAATATATAACTTTTATAAAATCTCATTTTAAAAAAATCTTTGCCTGAAAAAACACTTTTATTAATGACAAAGAATACAAACAGAGCTGCAATAAACTAATTCAAATATATTGCTGGAACAAATCTAATGTTTTGCCACAGAAGTCATTAAAACTTCAAATGTAACAAAAAATACTTATATATTTATATATTTATACTAAAAAAATATATATATATTTTTCAAAGTTGTAAACAAAGATTATTTGAATGAATTTTACAATAAAATACTATTTCAGTTTTTCTACTTCAAAATTTCACATTTAATTCAATGTGTTACTTGCCATTTCTTTGCAATTGTTTGTGAAAGTTACTGATAATTTGTGTACACATAGGACTTTTGCCATATGTTTAAATACAGATGGATATTTCCTGTTTATATGATCACATGACAAAAACAAGTACAGATACCTGGATGCAAGAGTAGGGTTAACCTACTCCCAGGTTCATGTTACCCACTCTGCCTTACCTTTCTTCCTGCATTCAGAGCCATCAAACATCAGGCCGAATCTCCCGTAAGACACATAATTTAATAATTAATTTATGTATTTAGCAGACGTTTTTATCCAAAGCAACTTACAGTGCATTCAGGCTATACATTTTTTACCAGTATATGTGTTCCCTAGGAATCGAACCCACAACCTTTTGTGCTGCTAACGCAATGCTCTACCACTGAGCCACAGGAACATAACATAACACATACCACACTCCATTCCTTATTCAGAAAGGCATCTCACCAAAGATCAGTTTTAGTAATATCACATTACGACGTGAACACTGAATTAGATGACAGTCGCTTGTGAGGGCAGATCATTTTAAATTAATGAGTGCTCGATCAAAATGCCACTTTATTAGGTTAAGATGCAAAACGCACATAGACTGGTGCACCGTCACGTGGGTGAGCTGATTGGATTACCAGGACGCGAGTACCTGTGCGGATTTTGTTGCTGTTGTTTAGTTGAATGTAAATGGAATTAATTACCAAAATGTCATCAGGGATAACTGCCACACTCTCACTGGAGGATAAAATCAAATATATTACACCTGTCTCCTGGGTCCCGTCCGTGTGTGTCTGCCTCTGTGCCGGAGTGTGTGTCAGCATATCTTCCCGAGCTCTGTGAGTAATGACTTGATGACACCGTCTAAGTCAGCCAACACGCCCCTTCCTGCCTTCTGCGATATTACCATATATCCTACCAAACAGTGACACACACGCTCACACTCACTGTCAGTCGTCAGACAGATATTGATTGTATTTGCATGGTGTCTTAGGCTAGAAATATATGAGACTGTTTTATTGGAACTGCTGCAATGAGGCACCTGCCAGACCCAAATGCCATTGCTCATCCCGGAAAGATCGATCACATCCTTATACACATATACACAGACCGTGCACACATATACTACCACATAATGTTAATTCAAAGAGTTCAGTATTGTGATGTGTATTATGCTCGATTGATATACAATGGATAAATGGACATGTGTAATCTTCAGATTCTAATGTTGGACGTTTTCATCTTCCAGGCTCTTCTGGAAACACAGAACATGTTGAGGTCGTACATCTCTAACTTCACCTTTAACCTGGGATTTTCTGGGAAATTCTTCCATACAGGTAACTGTGTATGTTTTTAACTGATTTGTTGTAACATGCCTGATTACGTTGCTATAAATATAACAGCCAACAGGCGTTCTGTAATATTCTGATTGGCATGGTAACAGAACTCTGAAGTTTCTCTGGTTCCTCATGTTAGAGTTTACATGTTCTATTTTTGAAGTGTGTGTGAGTGTGTTTGTGTGGATAACTAAATTAAGTTTATATTAGTGTCACTGATTAGTTTTGCAAATTGTAGCTTATTCTGGTCAAAAACCACTTAGTACTTAGACAGGAAGGGACTGGTGTTATTTTATTATTGTTACTATTATAGTTTTTGTTTATATTTTGAATTGTATTTAATTTTTATATTTTGTTTTCATTTTAATTTTAGTTAAAGTTTTATTTATTAATTTATTTATTCATTCATTTATAATTTTTTTAGTTTTGGTGGGGTTTTAAAATATGTATATTTTTTTTTGTTTTAGTGTATGTTTTATTATTTTAGTACTGCAACTTAAACTAAATGAAAATGAGAAATGTTGCCATGGCAATTTGCGGAAATAAAATACATTTAAGTGTATTAATATATATTCATATTTTAATAAATGTTTCTTTTATTTCAACTGATGAAAATGTTTTTTTAATGGTTTTAGTTTGAGGTTATTTAGATCACCCAATCGTTGTGGGACCGAAGTTATTTTTGTTATGTATGTTTGTTAAGACTTTATGATACGTATAATGTTTGTTATGTATAAAGTTTGTTGCAGACCCAGACTTTCGATCTTAAAATATGAAATAATAATTATATTATATATATATATATATATATATATATGTGTATGTATGTATGTATATATTTGATGTGGAAAAAAATCTAGGTAAATAAATGGCATAATTTGTTATCAAAACTAATTTAGTCAAATTATGTAAAAAGTGAAAATATTTAATTGTATTTAGAATACATAAAATGCTTACTATGAAATTAGCTTTAGCAAAACAAAGGAGTCATCTATTTTAGTCCAAAATTATATTTCCCTCACCATCATTTCCACCACAAAATACTATTAAACTAAATCAATATTTGAGCTGTAGTGGAAATGATACTGCAATGGAAATGACATTCGTTCTTCCATGATGCCGTTTTAGGAATGTAAGATTTTTTGGGGGAATTTAGGAATGTTTATTTTCTAAAATTCCACAGGCCCCAAAAAATACTCAATATGCTAATGAGCTAATGTTTGTTTGTGTAGGTACGCAGGAGGAAGATGATGGAGATGATCTGTTGTTGAAATATGTCGATGAGTTCTGGTGGTTTCCTCATATGTGGAGTCATATGCAGCCTCATCTCTTCCACAATGAATCCTCTCTGATGGAACAAATGATCCTGAACAAAGACTTTGCTTTGGTGAGAAAAACTACACCCTTTACTCACCTGTACAATCACTGAACAAAACCATCATCCGGGTATTATCATATCCAGCGAAATACTCATTCACCTAAGGAACCATTAGCCCGGCAGCGAGTCGTGTCATTTACTGTGAGAAAATGAACACTAATTATGCGTGTTTTACAGGTGCTTTGAGACTTCAGTTGTTCCTCAAATAGAGAAGTGCCTCTTGTGATTTTGACAGAATCATTGAAACCTACACATAAACGGAGGAGAGTGTGAGTGTGAGTGTGTGTGTGCTCTCATTTAGTTATCTCTCGGTAACACTCCTGCATTTATTTGTCCCCTTTTTCTGTGAAGCAGCACTCTCGTGTCACACTCAAAGACACTTTTCTAGCAGAATGTAATACTCTGACACATATATTTACCCTTCATGTATTTCAGAGTGATACGCATACTGTAAATTGATGCAAGCGACCCAAGTGCAAATCCGGCTCATTCCATTTCCTGATCCCTTCCACTCTTCAGCTCCTTATCATTCCCTGACTGACTTTCCTTATCTATAACATGGACAAGATATTTGTCCTATATATAATATATAAAAAATCAGGAATGCTCTACTAAGACATGACAAAAACATTCAGATTTCTGAGAGAATTTCAAGGAAAAACAATCTAGCTGTATGCTGGCACAAGATGGCATGATCATTGGCATTCCTCGTTGCCACACAGCCTGTTTTATTTAGTTATGAGCTGTTTAGAAGCCAAACACTGCAGCTGAACCGTTAGAGAGGATTTCTACACGACCCACTGAACAAGTAAATTGTCACGCAAGTAAACTACCCATCCACTGTGTTGTGCAGTGCCACTCG
Organism: Sinocyclocheilus rhinocerous; assembly: GCF_001515625.1. Lineage (NCBI taxonomy): Eukaryota > Metazoa > Chordata > Actinopteri > Cypriniformes > Cyprinidae > Sinocyclocheilus > Sinocyclocheilus rhinocerous. The sequence goes on along the minus strand of NW_015638974.1, from coordinate 351,916 downwards.
TGCACTTGTGGTGTCCTTTAGTCTTTTGCTCTCGGAATTACACTTTGTATTAAAGGAATAGTGCACCCAAAAATGTAATTTAATGTAAATTTATTCACTCTCACTCCCATTCAAGATGTATATGAGTTTGTTTCACAAGTAATCCATTCCACACCACTCTAGTCCATCAATTAACGTCTTGTGAAGTGAAAATCTGCATGCTTTGGGCAAGTGATGTAATGCTAAATTTCTCTAAATCTGTTCTAATGAAGAAACTAACTCATCTACATCTTGGATGGCCTGAGGGTGAGGACATTTTCAGCAAATTATCATTTGTGTGTGAGCTGTTCCTTCAATGATGAGTTACAAAAAAATCACATTTATATATTTCTATGTATACTTTAGGGGTGTGTGATATTTATTGTTTGCAATAATATCATAACTGTTGTTTTAATGATATGTGAGCTGACATTATCGAGTATGTCACTTACTTACACTTACATTCACTGCGTGATGAAGCCTATTGGAATGCAGTTAAAGTGCGCCTATAATTTGTTATAAAGGCAAAAAATGTCCATGTATAGCCTAGGCTTTGTGTTGTATATTTATAGGATATGATATAGTTTAGTAATTTCACACATGCAACAGTGCCGTTTTCCTGAGTATCAGTGCATGAGCACGATCGCAAATGAGATTGATTTTATACAAAACAATAAAAAAATTATATTGAGTGAGTTACATTTTAGACACAAAGTTGTCTGCTTTTTCTGTTTCACCAATGAAAACAAAACTGGAGCAGAGCATTTGTGCATCCCAGAGCAACACTGCAGTGTTTCGTTCCTGAATTAATCTGTTTTTGAACAAATCATTTGAGTCAATGATTCAATTATCTATTCATAAAGAATTCAATTCAAAAGCTCTTGTTTCATTTCTGAATGAATCAGTTGTTTTGAACAAATTGCTTGGATGAATGATTCAATGAATCACTCATTAAGACAGGGACTTGCCGCCACCTACTGGTGGTTTTAGTGTCCTATTTATTTATCCATGACAGGCCTAAACCAGTCAAGGTACCAGCACAAAAACTGCAAAAGATTGTTTAATTATAATTATCAAAAAAAATCCCAGTACATATCGAGATATAATTTTTTTGTGAGTATCAAACCCCCCCCCCCAGTAGACAGCAACTTATTGTAGATGGTTGTATACTCACTAGCTGTCTCTATCTAGACTTCATCTGTATTGTTAGGCTGTGTATTAGCATCACTGTCACTTATACAGCCGTAGAAATAGAAATACAGCCGTGTGATGTGAAGAGTGGAGTGAGTGATAAACTACAGAGCGTAAAGTGCCCCTGCTGGAAGTCACAAACAAGCACAGTCTCTGTCTGGAAACATAACCGCCAGCTAAATTATAATTTGTGTCATGCGCTACGGCTTGAGCAGTTTAGCTAATAGTTTTTTATGCAAATGCAGTTTGCATTAAAATGTGACTAAAATGTAATTTTAACAAGGCTCTTTTGAAAACAATAGCCTTTTTCATAAAGCTACTGCTTGATTTATCCATATAATTAATATCTTTGTTGTTTATTTTCCCCCACATTATCATTTTCAATCATTTCATCTTTATCTATAAAGAGGCCTTTATATTACAGTGAACTTTAAATGGCTTTTAATGTGAAAACTGAGAAATATAATTATTAGAAATCAGATTAGCTTAATATCTTTTTTACTGTGGGTGTGTTTTATATATATAATATTTTGTGCAAAAACTAACTACCATCTTAACTACATTTTTCAACAGAAACAGATGACTTTGTCAAGTACAGTAGTAATTGTAGTGTAACAAAACAATACATCACAGTTTCTGTATCACATTGTTTGCTTTAGATCTGTGGCAATAATCATACACATTCTCCTAAAGCTCTCCTACAATGTGCTGTCTTTTCTTTTGTAGTTTTAGAGTCAGATTTACTTTGGTGACTCACTTCATTCAGATGATTCATGTAAGTGAACCGAATAAAAAAAGAAATGTGACCCTGGACCACAAAAGCAGTCTTAAGTCGCTGGGGTATATTTGTAGCAATAGCCATAATAAACATTGTATGGGTCAAAATTATCGATTTTTCTTTTATGCCAAAAATCATTAGGATATTAATTAAAGATCATGTTCCATGAAGATATTTTGTAAATTTCCTACCGTAAATATATCAAAACGTAATTTTTGATTAGTAATATGCATTGCCAAGAACTTCATTTGGACAACTTTAAAGACGATTTTCTCAAGATTTAGATTTTTTTGCACCCTCAGATTCCAGATTTTCAAATAGTTGTATCTCGGCCAAATATTGTCCTATCCTAACAAACCACACATCAATGGAAAGCTTATTTATTCAGCTTTACATCAGATGATGTATAAATCTCAATTTCCAAAAATTGACCCTTATGACTGGTTTTGTCGTCCAGGGTCACAAATGATTCACAGATGCAAACCTCTGCTCATGGCTTGAAGTCTCTGGTAGTATGTTTTTATAGCAAAATATTTAATTTAAACAGTGCTGATCATCATTTTTGTTTTTAGCTCTAGTATTCTAGTTTTTTTTTGTTTTTTTTGTATTTAGTGTAAATGTATCTCTTCAAGTTTAATGATGTTTTAATCACTTTAAACATGATTTGTTTATTCAAAAAATTGCAGACCCAGACTTTCAATCTTAAAATATGTATCATAAAAATAATTTGTTTATAATTAATAATCTAAACAAAAAGTTAAATATGTCTAAACCGTGTAACCGTTTATTGTGTGAAAATTAACAGACAACAGAGAAATACTTTTGTGATTACAAAGCATGCTACAGTTTTAAAGTAGCGTCCAATACTGGTGTTTATTGCTCTCTCTCTCTCTCTCTCTCTCTCTCTCTGTGTGTGTGTCTGTGTGTGTGTGTGTGTGTGCACGTCAGGATTTGCCTACATTATAAGGTCCAAATGTCCCCACAAGGATAGTAAAACCTGAAATCAACTACATTTTGGGGAGCAGCCAACATGCCCTTCAAAGAAAAAAGCTCAAGAAATATAGTAAATAATGTCTTAATTAAGATTTAAATATGCAGAAAGGTTTATGTGATGTTTAGGAAATAGAAAATATCATTAGCTCAGTATACAAAATAGATGGAAAGACTACGCCATGATAGAAAAACAAATGTGTGTATGCGTGTGAGCTGTATCTCTTAATGTCATGACGTAATAGCGACGCATCCTTTTTTCCATATTGTGACGTACATATGAGTGAAACTGATTATTGAAAAGAAAAATGTAGGACGGGGTCTTGGTTCAGTTCTTCGGTTGTTGATTGGATGTAGACAGGCTTAATGTGCAGATTTTAAACAAATGAAACATATGCATGGACGAATCATTCACAATAAGATCAACATGCATTTCATGCTGTCTTTTAATACATTTTCCTCTCAGAGCTGCCATTAGGATCTGCTCATAGTCAATGACAATCAACAAACTGCACACTTCAAAAATTTCCCAGAAAAATCTCCTACATGAGTGACCAAGGTCAAGCAGTTAGCATGCGCTTGACTCTGGGTGCTGAGTTAAACAGACTAGTGTCTGTCAGCTCAGAGGGCAGGGACTGTGAGAGTCGAGCTGACAGAGAATTTTAATGGGCCACGAGCAGAAGTTTGATAATCTATAGAAGACAGCTTTGATTTGCCTTTATTGGTTTGGGGGTTTGATTAAATCAGAGAGCTGTGTAGCTAAGCTAAATGTGACGTCGGTATCGGGCGAGTACTGGAAAAAGTGGTATCGGTGCATCCCTAAAATACAGTTATCGACTCAGCTGTTCTTTAGATGTCTGTTATCTCACCTATCTGATTTTAATTAGTTAGCCCAGAGAAATTTAAAAATGAAAATGGATTTTTTTTATAAAGATCATAAAGCCTCGAATCAATAGCTCTGAGGTAGCTCTGTGTCACTCTGAAGATAAGTGTGAATGAGCACACCAGCTATAAAAATGTGTGTGCGTCTGTGTCTGGAAATGTGTGTGTGTGTGTGTGTGTGTGTGTGTGCACGCACATTCTCTTGAGGGAAATTATGTGGATTACTGGGTCCTCATGATATGGAAGTTAAATCTGAGAATTCACCTCAAAATACAGTCATCGACTCATCTGTTCTTTAGATGTCTGTTATCTCACCTATCTGATTTTAATTAGTTAGCCCAGAGAAATTTAAAAATGAAAATTGATTTTTTTTTATAAAGATCATAAAGCCTCGAATCAATAGCTCTGAGGTAGCTCTGTGTCACTCTGAAGATAAGTGTGAATGAGCGCACCAGCTATAAAAATGTGTGTGCGTCTGTGTCTGGAAAATGGGATTTTTGGTCATTTTTTCTATACTCAAGCACTCAGCAAATAAATTAACTCAGTACTAATAGAGTACTAAATGTTAGTCTATATGCATCACAGTGTGTTCTAACCAGGCGTGACATGCAACAAGCTTTTTCTTCAGTGCAAAAAAGGTTTTGTGTCATAACCAGCCACAATCATGAAAAGCAACAATCGATAGCACATATTACAATGATTTCTGATGTATCATGTGACACTAAAGACTGGAGTCATGAAAATTCAGCTTTGCCATCATTAAAATAAATAGATAAAAAAATAGAAAACAGTTGTTTTAAATTGTAATAATTTACAATATTGTTGTTTTTACTGTATTTGCTGAAAATTGATGACTAATTTTCCAGTTCATGGAAAATGAGAGAAAATGTGAAATGTCCTGGAAAATCTTGTTGTCCTGGAAAATTACTTTAAATTTAATTTTTGTTTTTCTATAACCAAGAACAAACATTTTACCACTGGCCCGAAACAATTAATGTTAGTAGTGGAAAACATTACATTTAGGGATGCCGATTTTCAAATAGTTTTATTTTCAGATGGTTAAATGAAATAGTTAAATGGTTTTAATATTTTTTTGCTATGGTATTGAAATAGGTTCCAAAAATCATTTGTCGTTTTGTATATTTAAAGACTCATATTAAATATATGATTTTAAAGTAAAGTCATGGCCATAAACTGTGCATCTTTTAAAGACTTTTGGAAAGAGGAAGATATTACTTAAGGACATGATCCTTGTCTTTTATTCCTGTCATAATTAAATTGAACTTGTCCTTGAAAAGTCCTCGAAGTCCTGGAAAATGATCACTGAAAAAGAGTGGGTGATTGGTGTTAAATGTTTTGAAGTTGTAAGCCATCCACTTCAGTACTTGATTACTTGTGTATGTGTGTTTATGAAACATTGTAATATGCTTGCGTATGTGCATGACGTTCAGCTATAAAGTATATTTATTTGTGTGTGTATTTCTCATTACAGGAGCATGGTATTCCAGTAGATCTGGGATATGCTGTGGCGCCTCATCATTCTGGTGTATATCCAGTCCATATTCAGCTGTATGAGGCTTGGAAGAAAGCATGGGGGATACGAGTGACCAGTACTGAGGAATACCCACACCTCAAACCTGCACGCCACCGCAAGGGATTCATTCATAACGACATCATGGTACGGCTAACACATCTTTACACCGTACAACAATCTTGTGTGGTATATGACAAAAGTTTTAAGATTTTTTCATGTGGAATAAAACGCATTTTTCCTGGGATCAGTATCGCTGGAAACAATATATCACGCACTTGAAAGTCTATTATCACAGAATATTAATATTAGAAAGTGTAATAAAATTTAATATTTGATTTCATCCACAGGCAGTGTCGTACAAGATCCTTCCTCAATGCCTGATTAAAAATGTAGTGTGTTATTATAATATTTTGTTCTGACTAACCGAACAAACTTTTCTTAACCCATTAGTGCTATGCAAGCAGGCTAAGCTGTCAATAACAAACTTACTTAACATACACAAAATCAATTAATGTGGACGGGACGCATCACATGCTTTGCAGGAGGTTGTATAGATTTGCAATCTGCCACTGGTTGCTACACAGGTAGTGTCATGAAAATGCAGTGAGACTTACCTGCAAGAGACTGCCAAATACAAGCAACAGCTAGCATAGCAAATCAATGAAACACACACACACTCCAAAAGAATTAATGATGACACACTGGGACTGAGATGAAATAGCCCATAGTGCATTCATCACAGCCAAATCTGGTACACACGCACAGATTTTGACTAGATGTCCCCAGCCGCAGCTTTGAATCAGTTTTTTAAATAGCTTTTTGCTGTCTCTGTCCCTCATTTCTGGTTAAAGGCTCGATGATTGTCTGAAGATTTCATTTAAAGGGATAGCTCACCCTGAAATGAAAGTGTTGACATCATTTACTCACCTTCATGTAATGTCTAAACCCAGATGGCTTTCTTTCCTATGTGGAACACAAATAGAGATGTTAAGAAGAATGTTTGGGACTGATAACCTCAGTCACCGTTCAATTTCATTTCACTTTCAAAATTTCATTTCTTTTTTTTTGTTTGTGGCATTCTCATTACTATCTCATTTTGTGTTGCACAAAAGAAAGTCATAGAAAGAGTAAATATTTTTTTTCTGTATTTTCTTCTTTTTTATTATTATTTATGTCTTGTTTTCCAGTTCCTTTAATCAAGATCAATTTAGAAGTAGGGCCTATAATTTTGTAATAACACCTAATCATATATGACAATATGTCTTGAATTAAAGTGCCCCTATTATGGGTAATGAAAGGTTCATATTTTGGTTTTGGGAGTCCCCAACAACAGGTTGACATGCATGCAAGGTCAAAAAACACTTTCATTGTCTTATAATATGCATTTATTTTTTACCTTACTTGCTCAACGACTCCCAAACGATTCGTTTAACGATTCGTTTAACGATTCATTTTTCCAAACCCGTCCTTTGTGTGACGCTAATCTGCGGTGATTGGTCCGATTGGTCTCATTTTCATTTCATCTCGCCTGTAATGCCTGATAAAACAGGGTTTGTGAGAGCAGTGCTGCTTTATGTACAGCGTTACCGGGGAAACCGCTATTTTACGCTCCAAAAGCGGCACCTAGTGGCAAAAAATGAATTTGCATTTTCATTCAGACCAACACGAAAAGATCAACAAGTGGGCGGGCAATATGCTAATGTATCACGTTGACATCAACATGAAGCGGCTTGGGATTCGTTTTAAAAACGACTCGTTTCAATGATTTAGAGTCGACTCTCTCTTTTGAAAGACAATAACTTTATACACGGTGCACTTTCAGATTTAAAACTTTGCAGGATGCTTTCATTCACCTAGAGCTGTGTTACACACTGCATGAAAGGTCATTTTCAAAAATCCATAATAGGGGCACTTTAATTTTATTTTTCGTACCCAATTGCCAAATTGTTTTTGTTGAGGTCAAAGCATAAACCTAACTCAATTTTGTTAGATTTATGCTTGCAATAAGAACAAGCAATTTGCCAACTTTTAATCTTTTATGCAATTTTAGTGAATTGGGTTGTTTTAAGCTGTTTAGATATTTTACTGAAAAAAATACTGATTAAGAAAATGAGTTTTTGAAGTGCAGTGCAACTCTCATGAAACAGCAGGAATTAATGCACCCTTTATTTGGTCTTAGGAATACTTGTGCCTTGTTTTTGCAGTTCAGACAAACAAATTAGAGTACTCTCTTTTGTTAGAGCATCAGCACACTACAACATGTCTCTTTTTGTTCTTTCTAGTGAATTAGAGATCTGTCATATTCTCTTATTCACAATAAAAAAGAACAAATGTTGGCAGGCCTAGTCAAGTCAGTTTTGTTTTTACATGCAATTTAGATGTCATCTTCATCATCTCTAGCTTTTTAAGAGCGTTTTGAATCTAGCTAAAGTCAGATGTTTTGCAGCAGGTGTTTGTGAGCCCAAATCTGGCTTTTTTTATTTAGTGCATGCACCAAAACAGGTTTCGGGTCAGTTGTTCGGACACCTGCGGCCTAACTACTGGCCTGCTCGGTGCAAGCATGACAGGTCTCAGATCAGAGATCCAGAGTGCTGAATCCTGATGAGTATGGATCCGTGGAGCTATGAAGCATGTCAGACTGTTACAGTTTGATCTGGCTCCGCAATACAGAAAGTTGACATCGCCCCATAGAACTGACTGCTCCTTTAACAAACCACCACAATAATATACTGACAGGGCAGGTTACATTTAATGAGAAGAAAGAAGAGGGAAGGTGGGTGGAAGGACGCATAAATAGAGTCTCATAAATTCTCCAGGCGTGCTGGTTGGAGAGGAAGTTTAGTGTGTTTGCACTAGAATTGAATTTTAGGAGATGGAGGAGATTAAAATATTAAATCAAGACCACATGCATGCAATACAATTGTTCTGTGCCCGTCAAGTGTGTGTATGTAGTTTCAGAGTTTAGTTGAACACGCGTGCCACACAATAAAACAGAGAGAGATGTTAAAGTGGGAAAGGCAATTAAGTTTAAGGTAGATGGAAAGATTGGAGAGAGTCCCAAAGATCTGTTCCAGCTCAATAAAGCAGTCCGAAAACAAGCACATGGGTGATGAAAGCTCTGATCAGTGCATTAGAGCCCAGTGTGTTTGTGGGTGTGTTAATGTAATAGATTTTGCTGTTTTAGCAGTTTGCTGGAGGAGCCTAGCTGCCTCGCTGATTTACACACTGTTACAGTGTTGAGAAATTTACTCTGTTGGTCCTTTATAAATGTTCTAGCATCTCTCAACCTGCCTCTCTCTGTCCATCATACACAGAGCAAGTATGTTGGACATACACTATACTGTTCAGAAGTTTGGGGTCGGTAAGATTTATTTTTTTTTTTTAATAAAAAATGTTTTTGAAAGTCTCTTATGCTCACAAAGGCTGCATTTATTTGATCAAAATATAGTAAAAACAGAAATATTGTCAAATATCATTACAATTTAAAATAACCATTTTCTATTTTAATATATTTTTAAAAGTAATTTATTTCTGTGATGTAAAGCTGAATTTTCAGCATCATTACTCCAGTCTTCAGTGTCACATGATCCTTCAGAAATCATTCTAATACGCTGATTACATTTCTTATGATTTTCAGTGTTGAAAACAGTTCTGCTGCTTTAAATTTTTTGGAAACTCTGCTGCATTTTAAGGCAATTTAATGTGTCCTTGCTAAATAAAACTATTAATTTTTCTTATATTACTGACCCCATACTGAATGGTAGTGTATATATTTCATTTGGTTAACAGAAAGTTGTGTTCTTGTTTATGCTTTATGTATGAACTTTGTCTCAGATGTTAAATTACCCTTAAAATTGCTTAAATAAACAAAATATGAATAGAAACAAGTGATAGTGTACAGTATTAGTATACAGCTATAAAATGCTGGCTATGGTTGGCATAGCTCAGAATTTTTTTTTTCTTGGACGAATCTGATGAGAAATGTTCAAGTTCAAAAATGCAAAGAAAAATGCAAAAATCTCCTCTCAACTTAATCTCAAAAGTTGAGATATTAAAGGAAACGTTAATTAAAAATGAAACCCTTCATGTTTAGTCACCTTCATGTTCCAAGCCATATTTATTTTTTTTCTTCGTCAGAATACAGAAGGAGGAATTCTGAGGAATGTATTGGTCTGTCTTCTCTACAGTTTCACTGAATGGCAACTGGCAACTTTCAAAGCCTCAAAAAGGACAAAATTTGCATAAAAGTACTCTAGTTTTCTAGGAAAGTTTTCTAGTAAATTATAACTTCGATTTCAATCTGTTCTTCACACAAAGCTATTTCATAACTTCAGAATATTTCGAATATAAAACAATGAATTTCATAGACTACTTTTATGATATTTGTGTATCGTTATATTGAAACCTGAAAGCCTCAGTCCACATTTGTTGTAATTACATTGAAAAGAGTGGCTGTTTTGTCAAAATACAGGTATATAATGTGTTTTACTGTGACTGGACGAGAGAGCTAGAGAAAAAGAGAGAAAAGGAGACAGCAGTTTTTCTGTTGTTGTCAAGCAGTAATTTTGTCACATTGAGTCACAGTATATTTTTTATTCTCTTTCTCTTTTCTTCTTGTCTGTCTTTGCCTGTTTGCCACATATTTTATTGAAGCATGCAGCTTTTTCCCACTGAGAAATGATCCTGTTTTCTTTGACTGATTTAGACAGAAAGCGAATGGATGAATATATATGAACTTGTCTCCACGCAATGCCGGAATACATATACAGTGATATGAGACCTAATAAAATGTCATGTGTAGAACTGAAACTGGCAGTATTACATGATGAACAACAGAGAGGTTTATTAATCCACCATTGGAAGATTCATAATGAGGTTTCATTAGCAAATATTAAGTTTGGTTTGCACTGTACTGACCGCAAATCTTTGTTGTCCTAAACTCTGTGTGTGTGTGTGTGTGTGTGTGTGTGTGTGAGCAGGTGCTGCCCCGTCAGACATGCGGCTTATTCACACACACCATCTTCTATAAAGAGTATCCAGGAGGCCCTAAAGAACTGGACAAAAGCATACGAGGAGGAGAGCTGTTTCTGACCGTCCTACTCAACCCTGTGAGTGTAAATCACACAGACGCTCACACACTGCTACTCCCTGTCGTCTCTGCTCATTTCATTCTATCAGCCTGTTGTATTGTTTTTCTCTGTCTTATTCTGTCCTCATGCCCCCCTCCCATCTCTCTCTGGGTGTCCATGTTAGTGTTGCTTATAGATTTGTTCTCCCAGCATGAATCACTGTTCTTATGTTGAAACTCTGCTCTGCTTGAATCAGAAGCTAAATGAAAAACAAGAGCGTGTGTACAGTCGTGTATGTGTGCTGTATGTTTCTACATTAATTCAGTGCTCCTCAACTAGTGGGTTGCGGCCCAAAATTGAGTCACAGGACTATCCTGATAGGGTCATGGACTGCAGGAAAAAAAAATGCATATAACAATACATAGTTTGTATAGAAAAAAAGAGGTTATTCAATTTTAAAAGGGAAAAATGCTTCCCACGTATTTTGCTATGGATGTCAAAGGTGGTGCATCCAATTTTGGCCCAAATCGGCGTGTTGCTGTGTTGAGTCCATTGTTGTCTATTACAAGTCATTTTTGTAAAAGAAATAAAGCTGAAGTTAAATAAAAATAAATGACAAATTTAAATGAAAATTAGAAATGTTCTAACTAACTGAAATAATCTAAAGGAATAGTTTTCCTTTCCTTTTCCAAAAATGACAATTTGCTATTAATTCACCCTCAGGCCATCCATGATGTAGTTGACTTTATTTCTTGAGTAGAAGAGTAAAGAAGATTTTTAGCTGAAATCGTGCTCCTTGGTGATTTAAAAAATGCAAGTCAGCGGCTGCAACACAAAATTAATCCCCGTGGCTCCTGACGATATATTGAGGTCTTATGAAGTGAAATGATCGGTCTGTGCAAGAAACTGAACATTATCTACAACATTTTTGGTGGACTTGAACCAGTTCACCAAATCAGACTGAACCGCCTGAAACAGTTTGCCAAATGAAAAGGCATTTTATGGTTTTTCATTGTTTCTGTAAAAGGGTAAGTTGATGAAGACAAGTTGGGTTCCCACGGGTCCTTGAAATCCCTGAAAATTTGTTAATCTGAAAAAAAAATTTCCAGGCCCTGGAAAGTTTTTGAAAAGAAGCACACATAGATAAAGGTCCTTGAAAGTGCTTAAATTTATTTTGTGCAAGAACCGTGCAATATGTTTGTGCAATATGGAAAAAAATTCCATATTATTCCCTCTGGTCCGCTAATGTGTTATTTCGCCAACACTTCGTGGCCTATGCATGCTAGCTTGCTTGATTTACGTTAGTTACGCACGCATTTACGTGTTACATTAAAGGGGTCATATGATGCGATTTAAATTTTTCCTTTCTCTTTGGAGTGTTACAAGCTCTTGGTGCATAAAGAAGATCTGTAAAGTTGCAAAGACTAAAGTCTCAAATCCAAAGAGATATTCTTTATAAAAGTTAAGAGTCAGCCACGCCTACCTAAAACGGCTCGTTCTAACACGCCCCCACATGTCTACGTCACGATGTGGGAAGATTTGCATAACACCGCCCAAACGTTCACGCAAAGAAAGAAGGCGTAACTTATATTCTCGCTGTAGTATTGTTGTTGCCGCCGCCACCATGTCGTGAAGGCACTGTGTGCTTCGTTGTGAAAGCGAAACTACTTTGTCTGG
>NW_015638974.1:322799-339495 GCF_001515625.1 Sinocyclocheilus rhinocerous | reverse complement strand
GTTTGTAATGGGTTTTAATGTTTTTGTCTCGTCGCTCCGGCCGGACAGGGCATCATCACAATATGGTGAGGGGTGTAACATTTCCGTCACACGCTTGAGGTATTCGGCCAATCACAATGCTCTGGATAGCTGGCCAATCAGAGCACACCTCGCTTTTCAGACCGATGAGTTTTGTAAAAATCGACGCGTTTCAGAAAGGCAGGGCATAGAGGAGAAACAATAATGTACAGTATGTGGAAAATGTGTTTTTTAACCTTAAACCGCATAAACACATTTCATTACACCAAATACACAAAATAATGTTCTTTTTAGCAACATCATATGACCCCTTTAAGTGTTTCCCGTGTGAGGTATTTTGTGTTGTATGTTGCCATGACGTTCATTAAAACTGAAAAAAATTAAAAGCTAAATAGAAATATTTATAAATACTGCTAAAATAGCACTGGTTGAGTTGCTACTGGATGGCTAATGTAAAATCCTGAAGAACTACTGTAGAGCATTAATGGATACTGTAGATGGGCTGATGAATAGATACTGTATGTATTGTGAACTGCTCGCACTAACATCCTGTGCATTCTTTATGTGTATAAGGTATGAAAATGTTATGTTTAAAGAGTCTCTGTGTGTTTGTTTGTGTGAAGAAAGCATCAGAGTGAACCTTCTCCTTTGGCTAAAGGCCATTACTAAGGGTTGACTCATTCCCATGGTACAGCACTGACCTGAAAAACAAGCTGAATGTAATCAGAGATTGTGTGTGTTCTCATGTTCGCACAGATCCTGATCATCTGCTTATACCAGCAATAATAAACAACCCACAGAGACAGATAGAGAGAGGGGGGGGGGGAATGAACATAAGGAGATACGGACGTGTGAAGATGCAGTATATTGTAGTCTGTGTATGGAATGAGATTGTTCACTTCACACTTACCTTGCCAAAGCCAACTATGTGTGATAGTGTGTTAATAGGGTGTTAACGGTTTGTGGTTATCTGAATAAAAGAAGTACAGATGAGAAAGAGATATTGAGAATAATTTATATTCTTTGTATAGTGGATCAGTGTATATTATTTAATTGTGTTTTTAATTTATATTTTATATTAATTATATTTATATATTAGATTATTTTATTTATTTTATTTAATTATTATTTAAACAACATTTTTATTTTAGTATATATCAGAATCATCAACCATCAGCTGCTGGAGGGTGACTGATTGATTGATTTTATAAGGTAGTTTCTATAAAAGTTTATTAAAACTTTATTTTTTATAAATTTTTATTTATTTATTTATGTAAATGTGTATTGTTTTAATAATTTGGAGAAACAACTTCATATTCAGTATGAGAGGCTATTTCCTATCTTGTGTTCAAATGACATGTTATAAAAAGTTTCGTAACACTTCACAATAACAGTACATGAATAATCATGTACTATCACATAAATTAAATATTACTGTAATATGAACTAATGATGAGTTAAGGCTTGTACTAATCAAGAACTAACCTTAACTACGACGTGTGAATGACGACCACCTTGACTACATGTTTGTTTAATGTATTAATTAACACTTTCTGAGTACATGCCTTAATTCATAATTAGCTAATATTGAAGTAATATTCTAGGTATTACTACATGGCTATTCATGTACTCTTATTGTAAAGTGTTCTATTTGAGTTTCTGAATACTTGTAGTGACTGTGCTAAATGTATGGTATGATAGTTGTTGAATGTGTGTTTAGTTCGCTTGGTAATGTTTTGATACTGGAATACAGGTAATATTAAAAGGGATGTTATGTGGGCGTGGCTTTTGAGTCTGGACTCCACCCCTAGTGAATTAAACATGAGTCTTCTGTTTCTAAGCAACACTAATCCAATGTTCTAATTCAATCAGAACATCATACTGAATGAAAGATAAAGCAGACAATTGGATTTTTTGTGGATCTTGCTTGAATATCTTTGTACAATAAGCAGCCAACTAAACTACTACTGAGCTGTGAGAGCTCTGAAGAAGCACATTACCAGTAACATGATCACACATCTGTCTTTCTACATCAAACTCAAAGCCATCACATACATACATTAATCTGACCGTAGGCTTTCTGATTTATTCATCACAGCCACATTCTTCTGTGTTAAAATGAATCCCTGTTAACACTGTTCTCTTCTCTTCTCTTCACTAGCATCGATTAAACATTTTATGGCAATGATAAAAATGTTATTACACTGAAAAAAATATTGGTACAACATTGATTGAAAAAGGAAAAGATTTCCACCATGCCTTGTGCTCTCTTTGTCTTCCTATCCAGAGGGCTTTAAGGGAAACTCATTTATCTGCCCATTCATTATTGAGGTCCTCTCCCTGAAACGAGGCATGTGTGTGTGTGGTGTGTTTGAGAGCATGAGGTTAACAGAGCATAAGATCAGTTACAGAGGGGAGAACACAGTGTTTTTGACACTCCATTTTACCCTCATTTATGCCCTTCCCTGAAAACAGGACAGTATGCATGGGGTGTCTGTTACAGGAATATTTTATACAAAAATGAACATTCTGCCATTACTTGCTCACCATTATGTTGTACCAAACTCCAATGAGAAATGAGTAACAGACCTAAATTTATGTCATTATATACTCTTATATCATCATGTTCCCATTAGCCATAGCTCTCAGATTAAATATACACATATGGTCTCTCAAGCTCACAAGCTTTTATTTTGGCCAAAGATTGCAGGGTGAACTTTAAAGGTGTGCTGTATTTAATTTTTTGACTGTACCAAAGCATAAAAATACCCTAATGTGTTTGCAGATATTTAGTTCACATACTTGTCTGAAAAACAATGCTACAGCCAGTTGTTCTACTGTGAAATGTGCATTCTGTGACGGAATGTCTGGTTTTGTTTTGGTCTGTGTGATTCCACCCACTGCCAGTTTAACCAATAGTATTTCAACACCCCGGGTTGCCAGTTGGTGGAAAACACAACGTATTGCAGCCATTGATGCCAGCAAACGAGCTGGGTCAGAGGTCGCAGATTCTAGCCGATCTATAAAAACTTTGGCATCCGTCTAAAAAGCTCTGTGAATAGAAGAATATTAAAACACAGATATATCAACTTCGGTTTTGCTCATTCGTTCATGCATCTGGCAACCTGTGTGAGCGTCAAGTCTGTGAAGGAGGGGGCAGAAGAAACAGCTCTCTCCAATATTTTGAATTTGGACTGCAGTACCCATTACAACCTCTAGCTGTCAATATTACAGTACATACTGCACCTTTAAGTTTCTGTGACAACAGGTTTACTAACACTTTTCCTTAGAAATCTAGTGAAATGTTGTAATCATCTATCCACAAATATCTTGGAAATTATGTGAATGAAAATAAAGTCTAACTGGTGCACATTGCGTTTCCAAATGCGCATTAATCTCACAGTGCATGCAGAGATGGAGCTTGCTGCATTTATTGTGAAAATGTTTCGTGTGTATATGCCAGATCATGAGCTGTTCACGTGTAAATGAACACAGTGCCTCACTTCACTTTGAAACGCACAGAGCAAGAGACTATACTTATTTAATTAAATCACAGCCTTTTGGATTTGATACATACACAAGAATTCTTAGAATATTCTATTTCTGTGTTTTATACGTTTGGAACAACATGAGTGTGATGAATTTCATTTTTGGGTGAATTGTTCCTTTAAGAGCAACACAACAAATTCAGCTGACATCATTATGTATGTTGATGTCAACTTTCAATTATCCTGATAATGGATGGTCAAAGAACATGCAGCACTGAGAGAGAGAGAGAGAGAGAGACTATAAGCAGAACTAAGCAGTTTGTACAGGAAATGGAAGGGTGTCAAATCAGAGAAAAAGAGAGGGGGAGTATGTGTTTGTTAGAGAGAGCATTATGTATGTTGATGTCAACTTTCAATTATCCTGATAATGGATGGTCAAAGAACATGCAGCACTGAGAGAGAGAGAGAGAGAGAGAGAGAGGGACTATAAGCAGAACTAAGCAGTTTGTACAGGAAATGGAGGGGTATCAAATCAGAGAAAAAGAGAGGGGGAGTATGTGTTTGTTAGAGAGAGAGTTTAAAGAACAGAAAGAGAGAGAGGAACGACGCTTGAGGACAAAATTTTCCAGCTGGACTCTCCTGTTAAATGAGCCGATGGTGTGTGTGTGTGTGTGTGTGTGTGTGATTCTGAGTCTTATTAAGCTACGCTAGCTTGGAGAAAGTTAGAGTATGATACATACACCAAAATGGTTGTTCAGCACCACTATTTTTTAATCTTTATTAAAAAATATGTCAATACATTTAGCACTGAGAGGAACAGTTGTAGAATAGACATCAGAATATACAAACATGCCCTTCTTGCGTTGCTGAATTGTCCAATCTGTATGCATGAAATGCAAAAACATACTGGACTTTGAAGCTTTTAATCATAAAAAAATAGTAAAGCATGATAAGAGTCTAAGTTTTGTGAACCCATCTGATAGCTTTTATTAGAGAAGTCACAAATGAAGTGAATGTCAGATATTTTGAATGAAACTGGTTGATCTACTTCACAAAGTCTCAATCATTCCCTCATAAATCAGACTGAGCAGTGATCTGGTTGCAGCAGTTAACAGTTTTGCGTCAACTGTTCCTTTAATACTGGATTCTGGCAGAGGAAGTGTGTGTGTGTGTGTGTGTGTTAATGCCATGGTCAGGCCAAGTCATTATAAGTACATGTGACAATCGTGTAGCACCAGTCTGAACACTGAACAAGTAGGTCAAGATTAATACGACACAGAACAGAAAAAGAGATCAGGTTGGATTTTGCAGGTGCACTGCATATGGAGGAATAGAATAGAATATAGTATAAGAATTGTAGGTTTTCTGTTCAAATTCATTGTTGTTTATAGAGGAATGGAGAAAAGTCGAACTTTTCCTGCTCTTACGTTGTGTTTGTGTTTGCTTGTTAGTTTGAGGGCACAAGCTGTATGTTGCAACTTAGCCTGGTTACTGATGTTTGTGTGTTGCACCATTAAACTTACATTTATTGCCGGCAATTAACCAGCCGTCGTTGCACCAAAATTTGTATCAGATGCCAAAATCATGGCCAGAATTGTACAGCGTGAATCTGGCAAATATACAGTAATTATCCTCCTATAAGAAGTTGGAATAAAATTATTAATATAATAAGAGTTATATTAATAGATTATAACATAATAATTATATTTGTTATATACATAAATATATATAAATATACTATTACTATTTATTATGTATTGTATTTCCTGTTCTTCAGTTGGAAATGTAATTTTGTTGCCACTGACTGTCACATGAGGCAACAGAAATTTGAAACATCAACTTCAAGAAGATGTTTGTTGGATTAATGAATGAACAAATGATGCAAGAAAAATAAGTACACAATGACTGTAGTTACAGTAACTTCTAGTTATTATGCCCCTTGTGTGAACATCACATCCTAATTTAAGTAACCTTACTGAGAACTTCAACCTGTAATGCTCATAGTCACAGTGAAAGGTGAGCAGTGGTAATTGGAGTCTCTCATCCTTGGACCTGCGATCCTTTAAGGACGCTTTTTTTTTTTTGCTCGCTCACTCTCGTTTCCTCTTGTTGCTTGCTCTCTTTCTTTGCCCTGGCTGCTAACACTATAGGTAAAATGAATCATATATGGCTGTGTGTGTGTGTGTGTGTGTGTAGGGGTTTCTGCTTTCTGGTGTCTATTTTACAGAGCTTATGTGTGTGTTTGTTATTGATCGCTGAAAGCGCAACATAAATCATATCTTGATCAGTCTGTTTGAGGTACAGCAGAACTTGTTCAGTGGTCAGATTGATGTTGTACATATGGGAAAAGCCTGTGTTCTTATGTGTGTGGAGCGAAGGCGAACATTCACCACAATCCCACTAAAATACTTTATAATGCATGACATCTTTGTAATATCACGGGTCCCATTCATTTTCCCGTGAGGGTTAAATTGAATTCAGCGGCTGCGAGTGTGTACACGAGAGTGTGTGTTACACTGGTCCGGCATAAAGCATGCCTGTGTGACAGAAGCTGCTAAACTTGTCTCATTATCCCATAAATATTCCCCGCCCTGCTCACGGTCACCTAGCTTCCCATCCATCAATCAAAGCCTGCTGCCATTGCTGTGCCGCCACCATATCCACGGCAGCCTTCTGAGGGAGCAGCACTTAGGCCCTGATACAGAGTCCATTACACGCTCCAACCAGATCCTGGCTGATTATAAAACTCTTTCAGCTTACAGGAGACAGTGTGTTCTAATGGATCATGGTCTTCTCTTTTACCTTCAAGTTAATAAAACTGATATATAATATAGCAAATCTCATTTCAGGATAAATGTATGAGTTATGTGGAAAATGAATTGATGTCAGTGGGTGAAGTTCTGTGTGGATGCTTAGTTGGCTGTAAAGTTTGTGACAGACTTCTGCTGGATTTTGCTGGTTCATGTACCTCTGTGTTTATTAAAGATTATTATTTTTATTTAACAACCACTGCCATTATTGATTTTCTGTTGGCAATAAAAGTGCAGAACAAGTTTGTAATTTTTATTTCTACTTTTTGACACAGCAAGTAGTACATAAACATTACGAAGGTAAAAACATCATATGTTATTATTATATTTCATGTATATACAATATATCATATTTATATTATTATTAATAATGAGAATGTTTACATTATTGCATGTATATAACTTTACCTTTATGCAATTGTTTTGCAATCTTTAGTTTATTATTGTTGTTGTTGTAGTCGACATTACCATTCAAAAGTTTGGGGATGATAAGATTTTTTATGTTTTTGAAAGAAGTCTTTTATGTTCACTAAGGCGGTATTGTTTTTGATAAAAAATACAGTAAAAACAGTAAAATTGTGAAATAATATTTATTAAAGTATTTATTTATACAACAGTTCTTTCTGGTCCTTGAATCTGATTGGCTGAGAGGAGTGCGATAAGGGTCAATTTTTCGAAATTGAGATTTATACATCATCTGAAAGCTGAATATTAAATTAGCTTTCCATTGATGTATGGTTTGTTAGGACAGGACAATATTTGGCTGAGATACAACTATTTGAAAATCTGGAATCTGAGGGTGCAAAAAAATCTAAATATTGAGAAAATCGCCTTTAATGTTGTCCAAATGAAGTCCTTAGCAATGCATATTACTAATCAAATATTAAGTTTTGATATATTTACAGTAGGAAATTTACAAAATATCTTCATGGAACATGATTTTTACTTAATATCCTAATGATTTTTGGCATAAAAGAAAAATCAATCATTTTGACCCATACAATGTATTTTTGGCTATTGCTACAAATATACCCCAGCGACTTAAGACTGCTTTTGTGCTCCAGGATCACATATGTCTTTACAGTCACTTTTGATCAATGTAATGTGTCCTTGATTAGTGAAAGTATTAATTTCTTTCAAAAAAAAAAAAAAAAACCTTACTAACCCCAACCTTTTGAACACTAGTGTGTATTATTATTATTATTATTATTATTATTAATGCAATTATGATTTCCTGTTAAATTTGCAGTGTTTAATGCTATTATTGGGTACTTTTCTTTATAGACCATTATGGGAGAACATAGTATAAAAGAAGAGAATAGCTGGAAAAAGTATAAATCAAGCTGGTTATCAGTTTATCTCTACTGTTTATATGTGATTTTATTGTAGAAGTGAAGGATGCCTAGCTTCAAGGCCGTCATTGAGGAGGGACAATTGGGAATGTTGTCCCGGACCCTGTGACGAGGGGGGGCCCCTAAGGGTCTCTAGCTCATACCACTACTCATTGCACCTGGACGAGTGTATGCCCTCCCATAAAAACCTTGTCCTGGGTCGGGTGTATTTTAGCTACAGCCCTGCCTGGCATTGCTGGGAGTGTCTGTTTTAAACTAGGCCACATATTCTCTCTCCTCTCGCAATGCAACCTACTAAACCAGTCAAGCATAGAGACCCAATAAAACTTCTTCACTCTTGTCTTTCCCTCCTCGCTCCTCTCATCTTTTCTCTTCTCTCAGCATACCCTTGTTAATTGTATTGATTCTAATCTCCGCAGACACTGTCCGCGAGTGACCTTACTCTAGTGGATTACATCAGAATTACAGCTCCACTCCACATCAAGTGGACGCATCCGCTGGGCTTACCTCATATGAAAGGCCGCTGATCGGCTTGCAGTAATTGAATGTGCCCCAGGGGTGCTCTGAACCACCCTATAAAGGGCCCGATGCAGGAAATCAGCACACCCTAGTGCAGCGTATAGGGTTGCTATGCAACATTTAGCCTTTATCAAAGACTGCCACCAAAACAAATGATCAACATCACTGCAACATCTGCTGGGCCGTTTACAACACATTTGACAAATAAAATCATGCACAAATGTGACTAACACATGTTTATGGACAAATGTGGGTCGGTTTGTAATTAACGCTCTTATGAGAAAAGGTGTTAGTATAATGGAGGAGCAAAGGTTTAAAACCTGAGCATTAATGTACACAATACTGCTACCTACAGGAAACACTGGGGTGTTACAACTAAGGTCATCACATTCACATATTTCACTGTGGGTTTTTATATTAGCGCATATGTTATAGTAGCAAAGGCTGCTGTTTACTTCTGACACGTATGTCTTTACTTATGAATGAATGAAAACTCAGTTTCTCTTTTCTTCCTCTCTGTAGATCAGTATATTTATGACTCATCTTTCCAACTACGGGAACGACCGCTTGGGATTGTATACGTTCACTAATCTGGCTAACTTCCTGAAATGCTGGACCAACCTGAGGCTGCACACCCTTCCTCCCCTGCAGCTCGCGCACAAGTACTTCACACTCTTCTCAGAGCAGAGAAACCCGCTATGGCAGGTCAGTTATGATAAAAAGATAGAAATTTATCTTACTAAAATTTTAATTTACTTTAATGTTTAATCAGATTAGCACTGAATGATTTTTCCTAGTTTGACGAGAGAACTTATTATAAAAAATTTGTAATAATACACTACTTATCAGTGATTTTTTTTTTGTTGAATAAATTAATACTCTTATTCAGCAAAGGTGTGTTAAACTGGTTAAAAGTGACAGTAAAAACGTTATTTTTAAAATATATATATATATTATTTTTTTATTTTATTTTATTTTTTTCAAATAAATGTAAACTTTCTATTCATCAAAGAATCCTATCATGGTTTACACAAAAACTTTAGCTAGCACAGCTGTTTTCAACATTTATAATAATGTTTTGTTATAATAATAATAATAATAATAATAATAAGAGTTTTCTTAGCACCAAATCAGCATATTAGAATGATTTCTAAAGGATCATGTGACACTGAAGACTGGAGTGATGATGCTGAAAATTCAGCTTTGCCATTAATAAATCAATTTTTAAAATCAACTTACAATAAATTACTAAAACTGACACTTCTTTCAAAAACATTTTAAAAATCTTATGAATCCCATTTGTTTTGTTTGTTTGTTTTTAGTTTTGTTCTGTTTTTGTTTTGTTTTGTTTTGTTTTGTTGATCACAGGTAAAAGCAATCCTGTGCAAACTGACATGTTGGGAAAAAGCCTGCTCTCTGCAACCTGTAGGCCGTGTAACAATCATTGTACATCAAGCACTCCATGTATCTCAAGTGGATGTTGACCAATGAAAAGCCACCAGAAAATGAAAAGATGCACTTTAAAACTGGGACAACACTTGGATTTAGGGGGGTTTTGCACAATTTGTAGCATATTTTTGTTTGGTTGCTCCAATTATGTTTTATTTTGAAAAGATGCTGCACGTAGGTGTTACAGCTTAGCCTAGTACAGTTTAACAGTTATTGAACTAAAAAAAAAAAGATTTCTGATGAATTTCATATTGTTCTGTTTTCGACATAAATTGCTCATCATGTGCAAATTGATGACACATGTAGACGTCTGCAGTAACAATTACAGACATACTGTCCGTCCTGAAAACAGATCCTATCCGAATAGTGCTCTAGAATATCTATTAATATCTGTCATATGAAATCTGAAGATGATCTCAAGGATTATCCATATACTGTAGGCATCGAGCTGCAGACCCTGTCTAGTCTTCTGCCTCCATGCTTCATTTATTGATTTGATAGAACTTTTTGCTTGATCTCATTTATGATGTTGTTCTTCAGAACCCATGTGATGATAAACGGCATAAGGACATCTGGTCCAAAGAGAAGACCTGCGACAGGCTGCCCAAGTTCATGGTGGTCGGGCCTCAGAAAACAGGTAATTCTCTTCTTCTGTTGCGAGAGCATGTTTCTTCCGTCTTTCCTTTTGCAGAGCTTCAAAGTCGTGCATGTGTGCGTGCGAATCTCCGCTGTTCCCCTTCATCCTGCTTCATATCTCACCTTGTGCTGCTAGAAATGATGAAAGTGCAACTAGGGGCATCAGCTCTAGAGGAGAACAATACAGACACATCCCCAGAGGGCTAGGGGGGTAGAACAAGGGAAAAGACAGAGTGCTGTTTTGGGGCTGTAAGATTTTGATTGGTGTCAAGACACTGTCTTGTTAAACACTTCTCCTCTCTGCACTCATCTTCTTCTTTCCTGCTGTATCACAAACTCGCAACACACACACAGAAAAAAAATCTATAAGGTAAATGGTGTATTGATCCCATGTCTCTTAGTTTCTCTGTCTGTGGGCTGAATCTCCAGGCCTCATATTTCTCTTCAGCGCTATCAGCAGCACATATAATTTCATCATTAGCAGGGGAAGGGCTCGTTGATTTACTTCCCCTCCTTCTTTCTTTCTCTCCTGCCCTCCTCTCTCTCTTCTCTCTTCTCTCTTCATCTCTTTCTCTCTCTCTTGCCAGGCACGACGGCGCTCTACCTCTTCCTGATCATGCATCCCTTCATCTCCAGCAACTTTCCCAGTGTGAAAACATTCGAGGAAGTTCAGTTTTTCAACACCAACAACTACCACAAAGGCATCGACTGGTGGGTGTGAAGTGTGCACCAGACACGTTGTTTCACTTTGTTAAAGGTCTTTTTGGAGAAATACACAATTGTTATGATGTCACATGAGTGGTTAAGGCATTAAGTAGGTCATGCACAAATAATTAAACATGATCTTCCACTGTTTTGGAAAATATTCTATGTCATGTATTGATCTGGAGAACAGTAGAATATTGTTTCTTTTCCAAGCCAAAATTTGGTCACATTTTATTTTAAGGTCCAGTTCTCACTATTAACTATTAGCTATGACTTTTGCCTCAGT
Source organism: Sinocyclocheilus rhinocerous (assembly GCF_001515625.1). NCBI lineage: Eukaryota > Metazoa > Chordata > Actinopteri > Cypriniformes > Cyprinidae > Sinocyclocheilus > Sinocyclocheilus rhinocerous. The sequence continues at coordinate 328,232 of NW_015638974.1, read as the reverse complement.
AAACTCCTAATTTGCTGCTTATTAATAGTTAGTAAGGTAGTTGTTAAGTTTAGGTATGGGGTCGGATTAAGGGATCTAGAATACGGTCATGCAGAATAAAGCATTAATATGTGCTTTGTAAGAACTAATGAACAGCCAATAATATATGCATATAATATGCAAGTAATATGCATGCTTATAAGCAACTAGTTAATCGTAAAAATTGGTCCTTGAAATAGTGTTACCCAAAATGTTAATATAAATAATATTATTTCAAATAGAATTGTTTAAAAAATCATTTAAATATCTATTTCTGATATCTATTCTTACTTAAATTCATAAGTTCTCATTACACAGTCATTTGTGGGAGCAATTATACTCACTGAAAAATTCAAGTGCTTAAATATGTTTGTGGCATATTTGAAAATTTCATTTCTTCATCTGCTACTGTCCATTTTAGGGTTTTGTAGGTCAGTGGATTAATGCATGGATCAACAGCTGAATGACAAGTATGCATAAGTCTTGTGGCAAATGGCTAATTAGGCCTACAATGGGTTTATCAAATATTAAAATTGAGTTGTTTTTGTGGGCCAAATTAAAGTCATATAGTGCTTTTTTACTTTGAAATATATATATATATATATAAAAAAAACTTTTTGGAAATAATATGTAAGATGTGTACACTGACATGTACAAAGTCTCCATGACGTATTGATTCATGGCTACATTTGATTAATTTGTCCCCCCATTTTAGGTAAAATCGTGGCTACATTGTACTAATTTGTTCCCTTGAGGAACAAATTAGTGCAACATGGCCATGATTTATGTAAAACTAAGGAACAAATTCTTAATTTGTGGCTCTGTACACAAGGCGTAATATACTTGATGGTTAAACAAGATTTTTCCTTTTTCTTCATCTTGGACAGTCTTATTTGTCATTGACCTAGATATATTCCTGCCGCAAGCACTTTTCATAAAGTGGTGGGGACAAAATCTTACAAATGGCAAAATGTCCCACTGTAAATGGCACCTACTGTAGATGTGTGTGTGTGTGCATTTTCTCTAACTCAATACACCTCTCTTCTCAAAGGTACATGGAGTTCTTTCCTGTACCCTCTAATGTCAGCACAGATTTCCTGTTTGAGAAGAGCGCAAATTACTTTCCTTCTGAGGAGACGCCCAAACGAGCCGCCGCTCTCTTGCCTAAAGCCAAAATCCTTACTCTGCTGATCAACCCTTCAGACAGGGCATACAGCTGGTACCAGGTATGACACTGAACAATCACAAAGCAAAGACTAGTAGAACTTCCCAGTCAGAGTTGTGTGGATGGGTGAAAGATACTGCTGTACAGCACAACAGTCAATGCCACTGCCCATGCTTACATGCACAAGAGTTTTCCAGTATTAATTAGGATCACATTTTTTTCTTCTTTTTTCAGCTAGGACACAATAAATTCATCAAGTGTGATTAAAATATCAAAAGTGACAGAAAAAAAAAATATTTCAAATAAATGCTGTTCTTTCGAACTTTCTATTGATCAAAGAATCCTGACAAAAAAAAACGTATCACTGTTTCCACAAAAATATGAAGCAGCACAACCGTTTTTAGCACTGATAATATTAAGAAATTTTACTTGAGCACCATATCAGCATATAAGTATGGTTCACAGAAATAATCAATTAAATTGTAAAATATATTAAAATAGAGTAGTCATTTATATCTGTGCATATCCAAACGAAGATCATTCTGATTGCTTTGCAAAGCTGCTACATATCAGCTGAGAAAAGTCAAACTGTCAAACAAATACATCAGAATATGAAACATTAATGTGATAGGTACGTGAGAATGAGAATGAATGTGCTGTGCAGTATTACTAAAATGCAACTTAATAAATGCAGAAAAATAAGCACGAGTCACTTATTATTCCATAAAGGAAAAAACATTGTCTTACATGCATGAGTTTTAAATATAAAGGCAACTCAGATTTATCCATAAAGGGAAAAAGGCATCAGAAGGGAGCTCAAATACCTGTGCAGACGTATAGAGGGCAGTGTATTTTATATTTTCTTACACCATTACTACACATTTGAACTCTTTTAGTGCAAAGTAGTATATGTAGCGCTTAAATACATGAAATTATATGCGTGTTGGTGTGCTTGGTGGATTTCTGTAGGAATCAAGCGTGCACATGTTCATGTGTGATATTGTGGAGAGATTGAATATGTGTAAGTGTGAGTGAGAACATCACCGGGTGTAAACGCGAGTTAGAGTTTATGTGAGGTAGAAATCTCATCAACAGCATGCACAGGAGGACACAGCATGAAGCTGCTACCACACACCACAAGAATTATATTAAAAGAATAATATTGAAGATTAATTACAGTTTAAGCCCTGTATGTTATCTTGCTTATTACATGGACATGAAATTTTAATTTGAGTTGAATTTATGTTATTTAAATTATCTTTTTATTATCTTCTTAATCAGCCTAGCAACAAGACGGGCAACAATATGACAGTTATTTGACCAATTTGTAATAGCTGACCAGTCAGAATCAGAATAAATACTACTGTTTAAGTCATTGTGCAGTTGGGTTTGGTTTTTAAAATAGTTGTAATTTCATTGGCAGCATCAGAGGGCTCATGAAGACCCGGCAGCATTGCAGTTCAGTTTCTATGAGGTGATTTCAGCAGACCAGCTCGCTCCACCTGAGTTACGCTCTCTCCAGAACCGCTGTCTCGTACCTGGACTCTACGCCACACACCTGGAGAGATGGCTCACATACTACCCTCCAAACCAGGTAACCAATCTGGACAAACCCTTACCGATTTTGGTATTTGTACAGTACGTTTTCTGAATTTTCTACTCCCTGTCTGTGTCTCTCTGTCTCCTCCTGCAGCTAATGATTATTGATGGACAGCAGCTGAGGAATGACCCAGCTAAAGTGATGGACGAGCTTCAGAAATTTCTGGGTGTCACTCCCTATTACAACTACTCCCAGGCACTCACGTAAGGGTCACACACACATATGTTTTATATCAAGTGGGGACCTCCCAGATTTGCATAATTGCAGTTATTCTATAATATTTTTAACCTAAAGCCTGAATTTTTTTGCATTGTACATAAGCTAAATAAGTAGACTACTGTTAAAAAGTTTTGGGTCATTAAGTTTTTTTTTTTCTTGTGCCCAGCACAGCTGCATTTATTTCATACAGCAAAAACAGTAAAATTGTGAAATATCTTTACAATATAATATAACTGTTTTCTAGTTAAGTATATTTTAATAAATAATTTATTCATGTGATGGCAAAGCTGTATTTTCAGCATCATTATTTCAGTCTTCAGTGTCACATGATGATTCAGCACATATGTTTTATATCAAGTGGGGACCTCCCAGATTTGCATAATTGCAGTTATTCTATAATATTTTTAACCTAAAGCCTGAATTTTTTTGCATTGTACATAAGCTAAATAAGTAGACTACTGTTAAAAAGTTTTGGGTCATTAAGTTTTTTTTTTCTTGTGCCCAGCACAGCTGCATTTATTTCATACAGCAAAAACAGTAAAATTGTGAAATATCGTTACAATATAATATAACTGTTTTCTAGTTAAGTATATTTTAATAAATAATTTATTCATGTGATGGCAAAGCTGAATTTTCAGCATCATTATTTCAGTCTTCAGTGTCACATGATCATTCAGAAATTATTCTAATATGCCATGGTGCTCAATTAATATTTCTTTTATTATCAGTGTTGAAAACAGTTGTGCTGATTAATATTTTTGAGGAAACTCTGATGCTTTTTCAGGATTCTTTGATGAATAGAAAGTTCAAAAGAACAGCATGTATTTAAAAAAGAAATATTTTGTTATGTTATCAATGTCTTTACTGTCACTTTTGATCTTTTTAATGCAGCCTTGCTGAATAAAACTATTAATTTCTAAAAAACAAAAAAAACTGATTCTAAACTTATGAGCGGTAGTGTGCAAAATTTTAATTACTCAAAACTATTTTAAAATGCACAGGAATTGCAAACACGAAAATGCAAATCTCCAATAATTCAATAATAAAATCACTTTTCCAACACTTTATGGATTTAATCTTAAATGTGTAAAGATGCCATTAGCCTACTGGTGTTCGCATCAACATTTCAGTGAATGATGTTGTTTCACTCATTAGTGATATTTTGCTCGTTTAATTTTTTTGAAAATTTCAATAAATGCATTTGCACTGTTAAGTACAACACATATTTAATAAATTGCAAGCGTTATAACTTTGACAGCCCTACAAATAAAACGTTTCTTTTATGCAGCTGTGTGATGTAGGTCCCGAGAATGTAGTTTTTTAGGTTTTACTATCACAGTGGAAACATTTGGTCTGCACTTGGATGCACAAACAAGAGCATACACATACACAGATGGACCCAGGCTCATCCAGAGATACGATACAGGAGCAAGCCTGTCATCCATGCTGTCCCTGATCCCATGTGTTTGAGAATCAGCTGATAAAATGAGTTGACAGATCCGTGTTCTCAGCAGTTGATGCCTGTTTAATCTGTACAGAGCCTGAATGAGATTAATTGTGATAATCTGGCTGTAGCCATTAGCACATGATTAACTTCATCTGGCCTCTCCAATTAAAACATCTGACAGATCGTTAGGCATCTGACACTTTCTCTGTGTGTTAGATTGCTCTTAAGGTGTCTTGTACATTTGAACAATTTTGAAAACATAATAGGAGAAAGTGAGGAAAGAAGGAATGGTGTGCATGCCATGTCGTTCATTGTTAACCATGCTTCTGAATGGTTGAAAACCCACCTGTCAGAGGATGAGGCCATGCCTTGTCATGATTAATATTTCAAAATTAACACTCAGCATGACTCAGTTCAGTCATGTTTGAACTGTAAGAAAGACCTTGTGACAAGACTCGTGACTCAAATTAATTTCATACATATCAATAGAAAACATCTGTCACAACTCGCATCTTCTAACAACTTTTACCAGAGAAGTTCTTCTGATAAACCATTAGCGAGTGTGGCAAAATGTCAAATTTGGACCATGTATATAAATCATATTGTACTGTAATATATTTAATGCAATTCAATTTAATGAAAATTATATTCACTCATTTCAACTTTGGAAGAGAAAATTATCAAAATTAACATTATAAAGTCCCTAAGTAAACTTTTCCTTTAAAGGGGTCATAGGATGCTACATGCACTTTTACAAGTAGCTTGAACTGAAATGTGTGTTGGCAGTGTGTGTACACAACCACCCAGTGGTGGACAGTAACGGAGTAGTTTTAATTCATTACTGTACTTAAGTACATTTTTCAAGTATCTGTACTTTACTGGAGTCGTTTTATTTTGAGTAACTTTTACTTTTACTTCACTACATTGCAAAGCATAAGATCGTACTTTTTACTTCACTACATTTCATAAAACATATCGTTACTC
>NW_015638974.1:307683-322453 GCF_001515625.1 Sinocyclocheilus rhinocerous | reverse complement strand
GCTGTTTTTGACAGGGTAAAAAATGTGTTTTGTAAACTACCATTGAGAAATTTTAACCAAACTATGTTACAGACTTTCCATTAAGACCCTAAAGAATCATATCAACTTGTGGAAAATGGGCATCCGATGACCCCTTTAAATAATGCATACTATTCTATAATATTAAAAATTTATAAAATATACATTTATAAAATATTATATATAAAATATTGTCAGTGACTCCTGAACCAATACGGACCTAAAATGAATTGAGGTAAAAAAAAAAAAGAAAAAAAAGAGAAAAAAAAATTAATCATGGTATTTTGAAATGATGTAATGGCTGTATCAGATTATCATTCTTGATATAAAATGCCAAAACACTGAACTCAGAATTACCTGTGTCAGGTGTGGTCTATTTCAGTCTTTCTTTCTTTTTCTGTCTCTCTCTCTCTCTCACACACACACGTGTGTGTGTTTGGTCGTTCTGTGAGTCTCTGCATGTGTTCTCTACCACAGACAGCTTCTTCAATCTTTGGCTTTTATTAATAACCTCCCTCTGTTACAGCAGACATCTGTCAGTCAGATCTGTGTGTGTGTGTGTGTGTGTGTGTGTGTTTTCCAGATTCTCTCCATTGCTGAGTGTAGAAATAAAAGGAGTTGAGAGACTTAATACAGATAGATGGATAGATACACAATATGTACAATATACTGTATATTACAATGAATATGTAATTAAAAGGATGTTTGTTTGTTTTTGAAGAAAGAAGTCGTTTAGATTGTAAAGAGTTCTCTATCTCTTCACAGGTTTGATCCTCAGAAGGGCTTTTGGTGTCAGCTGTTGGAAGGGGGCAGGACTAAGTGTTTGGGGAAGAGCAAGGGCCGCAAATACCCGCCCATGGTCTCTGAGGTACCACCTAACAACAGTAAACTCTGAGCAAAATGGAGTCTTTAATCTTTAATGATTACAGCTGTATTATAGAGGCATGCCATCATCGAGCAATATGGGTCATAGAGAGAGAAAAACTCACTCTGACCTCAGACTGTTCAATCTTGCAACAGCTAACATGTCTGTAGCTCATGTACTGAATAACTGATACCTACAGAACAACTCTGACTCTCGCTTCATGTTCCTCGATTTTGTCTTCTCTCTGTTTTTCCTCACACACAAAAAGAAAATTCTTACATTTACTCACCCTTGTGTCATTCCAAGCCTACACTCTCAGAAAAAAGGTACAAAAGCTGGGGAGTTACCTTTTCAAAAGCTACACTTTTGTACTTAAAGTCTATATTGGTCCCTTAAAACCACATATTAGTAGCTAAAATGTATATATTAAAACCCAAAGTGTACCTTTTGAAAAGGCACTGTCCCAGTGACACAGTTTGGTATGTTTTCGGTACAGTAAAAAATAAAACATAAAATTGTGTTTTTTTCTTTTTTAGTAAACAGTGATTTACTAAACAGAGGTCTGAAGTGCTTTAATTTTTGGATGCAAAATATTTTAGCAAAGTGTATTTTTGTTAGTCTGAAGTATTGCGTTATTTGTTTGACTGTTGGATAAAGTTTAACAGAGACAGGCTGACCTTTATGCAAAATGGATATGCATTACTTTCTAATATTTACAGATAAGAATACAACCATAAGATGAAAAATCTTAAATCTAAAAATGCATTACATATCACACATCGACAAGACGTCAAAAAGATTAAAAACTATGCTTTTGAGTTCGTTTGGAGTGCTTAAATTAAAGCAAATCTCATGTTAAGTTCAACTTGGATTGTGTTCCTTTCCCGAAGCAGTCCTCTGTTATTTTTCAGATGCGTTCACTACATCAGAGTATATCGATATAAATGGTATTGTCCCATCTTGCTTAAAAATATATTCAGTATACCGCCCAGACCTAATACTGTAGCTAGCTGAACTAACAACATCCAGTCAAAGTTAGTCAACACAACACTGTATTTGTTTGTTACAGGACCCGTACCAAAAACGAAAATGTGTTCCACTTCACTCTTATATTCTATACAAAAGTCTGTAGCTGTTCTGCTCACTAAAATATGTGTTCTCTTTACTCTTTCCTTTTCTAGTCACGAGTGTTTCTCTCCAGATTCTACAGGGATCAGAACATTGAATTATCTAAGCTGCTGCACAGACTGGGTCAGCCGCTACCAGCCTGGCTCAGAGAGGAACTACAGAGGGTCAGGTAGCCCTAACCAAACCACCGCTCCTCTGGGTCAAAGATCCGGATTCAGCCCTCAATGGAAACTAGACACTTGAACAGTACTCAATGCCACCTACCTGCAAGCTTGCGGAGCAAAGGTCAAAAATTCAGCTCACCAATCATTGGTGCCTCTGGAAATCCAAACAAAGCAGTATGATGTGCCCATGGCAACATGACAAGGTCAGATTTTTTCGGTGAGATACGGTGATGTAACTGTGACCCTTGAACTTCAGATGCAGCTAACGAAAGACTGCATAAAAACTGTAACTGAAAAAAACGTAAACGTCCACAGACTTCCTACTATATATACTGTACGTTCCCCAATCAGACACTGGATATAAAGGTACGGCTTTAGATTTTATACGTCATCATCGAGAGATTTAGAACTGCACAACCACTGTTCATAACCTCATTCTTGCAAATATATCAGTCAATCAATCTATCAGCCAATCGAAGTGAAGATGCAAAATGTTAAGAATCAATATGGAGAAATAAAGAGCACAGTCAAGTTTTCTGCATCAGCTTTAAACCGGTCAATGGAGTGATGTCATTGTGATGTCAATGTTTCAGTCCACGTCCCAATTACTGTTGTTCTAGACACAATGGCCTGAAGAGCAGAAATCATTTCAGTTTGTATGTGTGTGTGTGTGTGTGTGTGTGTAAGGGTAAATACACAGAAGCCCTTGTGTGTGTGTGTGTGTGTGTGTCTAGGCATATGTATGTAGCCAGGTAGCCTTAGCCCTGCCCACTGGACTGCAACTGGTTGGCTGATAAATTTGAAGTGTGACTTTTATTTTTGAAAACAATTTGCCTCAATAAGGTAAGAAAGTGCTTTGAGAAATATGTAAATAACTATATATATTCAATAAACACTGGAGAGATTCATGTTTCCGTAAAACAGTCCTTGCAAAGTTCTGTCTCTGCACATGCATTACATATCACGCATCAGACAAGAGGTCAAGAAGTTTTAAACTGTATGCTTTTGAGTTAGTTAATTTAAAGCAAATCTCACTTGGATTTTGTTTGTGCACTATATATATATATATATATATGGTGACCTTGATTTCACCAAGTACAACATGTTCCTGGATCAACATCCAATCAACCAATCAGAATTGAGGGATAACTTTTCAAGAAATGTCTGTTTTAGGCTTACGATCAGGGTTAGGTGCTTCTACACCCTTGTTAATCAGCGATCATTTCACACTGATTTTAGGAATAAATTATGGGTAGGGTTAGGTTTAGGAATTGGGTTTAGAGTTTGGAACATGTCTTACTTGGCAAAATACCACCGCGACCATATATATATATATATATAGGGTTTAGGGTTAGGTAAGTTTCCTTACTTTTAGACTGTGTGTAGTGATCATGTTTTTAATTAAATACCTCCCTCTAGTGGTCACAAGCTACACTAACATAAAAAAACAGGGTATTACAACTATAAAATAAATCAGTACATTAAGATCTAGCTGATTCTTCAGTGAGACTCTTGCTGGTATTGGCTATACATATGGAGCGATTCTTCATGAACACTGGTAACATGGGTTCCTGGCTTCACATGCACATTCTGGGGTTGCAGGGGGACCCTATCCTTTAGTTCAGATTAGAGGGGTTAGCATTAGGGGCCCCCAGGGGAACCTCTTTAAGCTGGAAGAAGGGTAACTCCTGCAAGGTGGGAGTGGCAAGCAAGGGGCGCCTTGGATAGTAACGAAAGTTTTTTTTTTTTACTGTTTCCAAAAATAGACTCACCTCACCTACACTCTTCGTACTTCACATTATACATGTCACCAGTGGTGTGCACAGACCTACTGAGGGGCAGGGGAGAAGTGGCATGACGAGGGCATAATTGTGCGTCCCCCTCGGTAGAAATCGGGACTGAAAGGGCACTTTAGTGTTAGTGATTAAAGGGACAGGGGCTCGAAATCCCCTGAAGGTGTACCTAGTTAATTATTCTAACCTACGTAACATTGAAGTATTCTAACAACGTAACATTAGTGATTGGGAGTCGACTCTGAAAGTCTTTTCTTTTTGTAAGTCGTGCATTTATTATGTGTGACGTCACGAGGCGCCATTTTGAAGGTATCATTGCATTGCAGTGAACTGAAAGTATATAGAGAGGTATGGTAAAGACCAATTAAATTGTCAAATTGGAGAAACAGAAGCACACCAAGTAGATACGATACCGAGATAATCTCAGCAAAGATTTCAGGAACCGTAATTTATATAAATTGTCATTGATTACCAACATTGATCCATACAAACTGACCGCAAATATTTGAGTGCCGCCCGCATTGTTGCCTCCAACCTCGTACTAGATATTTCTGTCTTGCTTACGGTATATAAACTTATATTATTTACTTATACATGATGTTGTTCTTGTCTACCATTGATTTGCACACATAATTTGCACAATTGTGAGTAATTACGTCATGTGAGTCTCCATTAAACATTACCCCGTTTGTTCAACATTTGGTTTCTGTGCTTCATTAGGCTGTCAAAGTGCTGATAAGGAGACAATCAAAAACACATTTATGAAAATGCCATTGTACATACTTTATTATTGTACATACTTTATTATATGCAACACTGGGTTAAAAATCAGTTTTAAAATGCCTAACAGAAGATGTGACAAGCATGCTAAACCATCAACATGTTGTTTTCTCAAGTTGACAGTGTAAGTACAAATAAGAAAGTTGAATAAAAAAAAGATTTTATGCTTCTGACAAAAGATTTCTGATGACCCTTTCTACATGGATTCTTAGATGTGCTAGATGATCTGTCAGATACTTAATAGTGTAATGGTTCTTGTAGATAGAAGACATTTGGCCACACATTTTTAGACAATGGTTTCTATGTGAAAATCTCAAAACGGTCAATTTTCACTGCTACTTTGTGCCTATCACAGTTGTCTAAAATAGTGTTTGTGCAGGTGGATCCAATCTAAGGTACATAAGGTTAACAGAAGTATTTACTTGATTTGCCTGTTTAGGTATTAGGGTCGGTGCTAAGTGGACCTCGAGGGCCAGAGTTGAGAACCTCTGCAATAAACTTTATGATCATCATCAACACCAAAAAACTATCAGACATTCTGTACTCACTGAGTTTACACCACAGCAGTCCGGTTTCTTCTGGGTACACATAAGTTAGCCTACATTCAGTTTGTGGCACTGAGTGGTGTCGGGTGAAGCTGACCATCTCCTCCAGCCTGGTGGGTCATCGTCTCAGCTGGCTGCAGTGTGTTTTTTCATAACTGCTCCCAATTACTGTTTACTCACACCTACCTATATGAAATAAAAATGTACAAAAATGTACCTAGATAGCACACATACGCAAGATGTCTGTTAAAGATCGCTTCATCTGGAAAGCATCTACTACAAACATCTTATTTTACATACATTCTAAATCATAAACAACGTCCATTTGGCATCTGATAGGAACATAGACGTATTGCAGATCAGCAAACACTCTAAAAAAAAAAAACGCCTTGCAGATGTAAATGCAGACGTCAAATAGACGTCTCCGTAATATCAGGGTAGTCAGTAGACCTACTTTTCACAATTGTAAGAAGTACAAATTGTTTTGTCATTGGAAATCATTTTAATAGAAGTATTCAGTTTTAAATTGCACTTGAGTGAGGTACAAACCCCCAAAAGTAATAGTAGGAAGTATAGAGGAACACTTTTAACCGAAAATTCATATCTATCGCATTAACGCCTAACGTACATAAATAGCCTATGCCTACACAAAATGGAACTTGTAGTGTAGGCTAACTATAGGCTATTTATACATGACTACTAAACACACCCCCAAAAGCACCTAATCCTCGAATAGATCTACCTTATTAATTATTCAAGTCTTCAGCAGCAAGCTTCTTCAATGGACCCTTTTCACAAGACTGTGATGACGCGTTTAACGGTCATCAGCATCGTAAATCCTCTAAAGTTTTTCATATTTGTATTTTTTTTTTTTTAAATGTATCTACATTTATAACACTATTCTTTGTATTATATCACCTTTGCATCAAATTACAAAATAACAGTTAACGCTAATGTGAGGGTGTTTCTAATGCAGCGTCTTAGGGAGGGACGGTAAATTTGACATCATTCTCTCTTCTGACAGCCGTTATCAGTCTCTCTCAATGTTTTCCCTTTTATTGAAATTCATGAAAAACTATCGTGGAGTTTTTCTTTTGCTATTTGAGCAAATGGGAATGCAAAAAATATATTTGTAGTGCTCTCCCATTCACCGCTATTTAAGTTAACCCAACTATGACGACTTCCACTGCTGAGAAACCCGGAAATGTGAAAAAGGTCCATAGCATATTTTTGTGACGTGTTAGAAGCACAGTCTATGGTCAGAAGTAGTTTTGTTTAGCTAATAAAATTACAATATGCAATTTGGATGTAGCATGATGTTTAAATCATATAAGACAGGTTTTTGTCTTACGTGATTCCTTTGGGGGGAAAAAAACGTTTTGCTCATCTGCGCATGCTATCTCAAAATCAAATTTTGGCGGTAACCAGTGTAATCATGCAAAACGCCATCACGCAACTAAGTGTCTTCATGAGTGGAAGGAAGGTTTAAGTTCTCAGGAGATTCAAAGTCCCACCGCCTCCGATTATTTTAATGGTGAGTAGTGCGCTTTAATATGCTACATATTACACATTTTTATTGCTATGTATTGTTTTATATTATTATTGTGTTAGTGGTTAAGCTTTTGTGACTCATGTTTACAAGAGGCCCGGTTCCAGATCACTGAGGGTGCCCTGGCCTTAATGCACAAGTACTTTCACAGCCTATATTTTTGAGAGTGAACTTTACAGCTTTCCAAACTCTGCAGTGTGTACGCGGCCCCTGGTGCTCATAGAGGCATGAAAAACAAAACTTTTATTCAGATTTTGAATTATGTATGGCATAGAAGTGCGCACCCTTTATAACCACTAAAAGGCTCTCAGTTCATCGCGGGCTCATTAAGTTCCTCTATAATCAATGAAGTGGACACTGCACAATTTATCTCTAATTTCTATTCTTTGTTAAAATGGGATTATTCGCGAGAACAGCACTGAAACAAAACTCCGGCGTTTTGAGTGGATTCAATACTCTGATTGGCCATTGCGTTCAAGAAATCAACAGAGATGTCTGTGATTGGCTACACTGCTCTACGCTGCAAAGCACGATGCAGCAAAAAGCAAGTAACTGGAGGGTTTGCCAGATGTGTTTCGCCATTACAGCTCTTTTCATTATATAGTTGCAGCTTATATTTAATATATATTTCTTTGTTTTTGTGGTATTACCAAAGTAAATGAAGTAAATGATCACCTATTTCTGTCATAGTCTTTGATCCCAATGAAAAGTTTAGCTGCAAAAATTCTTAATAATATGTAAACGTATCATTTAGAAAGTCCCACAGTTTGGCCATATGGCAGTTATTGTATTCACAGTACCTCAAGGTAGCACTGTAACACTGCTCTCAATCTCAATGACTAACAAATCTCTCCCTCTCTCAGTGAGCTGTCAGGATTTATCTTTCAGGAGCCAGAACAACGTCACTAGATAAAGAGTCTTCCTGCCTGTATAAGCACAGAATTATTCATATGGATCCAATTTTTGTTTTACTCACTATATTTGTGCTTCTGGGAAAACTCAAGCATTTTTTTTTTCATTCAGATTTACTTTAGTCACAATGTTTTCTGTTTCTGGAAGTAGTGAATGAATACTAACAAACAATCTGTATGACATGCATTACTGAAAATTCATTTCGGTCTTTCCCATGATACAGTAAACTTGTCTCCATAGAGATGAGCTCAAAGGAAGAGTCTATTTGAAGTGCAGCATCAACACACACATACACACAATGGACCTGTGGTATACTGTAACAAAGGGCTTTCTGAAAAGACTGCGCTAACACTGCACTGTCAGGTCTGTACACATGATTTAGACCACTGTGTGAACAACAACACAGCTAGCTGGACTTGCTAATAGTTTAGCAAGTGTGTTCAGAAAACCTAAAGCTAATTCTGTCAGATATGGATGTGCATTCGCACAAACACACACAGAACATACTGTATATAGCCATACACTGACTGATTTTTTTTCCATAATTCTTGTCAGATACTATCTCACTTTTTGTTCAGTTTTTAGTTTTTCCTTTCAAATATTCTCAAATCAAATCTTCCAATTTAAGAGGTCGACAGTATCTTTTCCCAACAAGTATTTTAATGACAAATATTTATAGCAATTATCAAATATTTAATGCTCCAAACTGAGTTGGAAGACAATTGTGTAGCTTGTGATTTTACGTTCCTCTAAATATTTACAATTGTTTGTTTTGCTGTTAATGACATTGCAGCACTCATGAATAGCGCACGTGACTTACAATTTAGATAATAATAAAAGCACCATGCCACATTCAGAAATATTTAAGGCAATACTAAACACAAGGGGGAGGTGGGGTTTAACAAAGTAACACTCTAGATAGTTTTCATAGTAGTTAATTAACAAGAGATTACAATATGACTGAATTATGTTTCAGAAAAACATGAATTTACAAAAGTCTAAACTGCAACACTTAATTTGTGCAAGATAACACAGCTTGTGGTTGATCAGGGGTTTTATATACACAGACCAATGATGAATTGTGTTAAAAAGGGGGTGTAGTCTGTATAATTACTACTACGCTCATAAATCAAGCTCATAGAAGTGTAATATAGACATATATCACAGAAAACAAACACAAATAAATTTTGCTAATATGAAATGCTCAAACACTAAAACAAGGAGGTATAAACAGCTTTGCATTGCACATAATTCCCATATCCCACAATCTCTGACTTCTGGAAGTGAGTGTGACACTGCAAAAATATCAAGCAAATATATGGTGTTTTTTTTCCTGATGTTGAGAGATGGCAAGCCTCAGTCCAGATCATCACGAACATCTGATCTAGAACAAATGATGTCATGGTTCCTGTGGAGCATTATGATGTCATTTAATGTGTTGATGAGGAGATGTGGTCGGCAATGGCATGGTAACCGTATCCCAGGAGTTTAGAATTACCATACATTTCTGGCAGGAAATCCAGAATCTTCTCATTTCAGGAGAAACAATAATGTACATTATGTGGAAAATAATGTGGTTTTTTTTTACCTTAAACCACATAAACGCATTGCATTACACCAAATACATAATGTTCTTTTTAGCAACATCATATGACCCCTTTAAAGCTGCTGTGTTTCAAACTGGAAAATTACTCTGCCTATTTTACAGGTTCAGACAGTAGCTGTCTCTTAATGGTATAAAGTATACAGTCACATAGATATGCTTTCATTATCACACTTGCAAAAAAAAAAAAAACAATAATTCCACACTCACCATTGAGGTCTCTTCAACCTAGAAGTGCTTTCATTAGACAAGACAGAAAGAAAGAAAAAGAATGAAGACCTGAAATAATTTAATTTAAGACCTATTGACTCGCCACTATTTTGAGCACACACATTTTTTTTAATTAGTGTTTTTTTCCCAGTAAAAATATCTAATCATCATTAAAACAATATAAATTATAATAATAAACTGACAGCTCATTTTGTATTTAAGCATAAACCTCATACATTTTTATGCTTAAAACAAAAAAATGTGCAATGATGTAAGTAAATAATTTAAGATAATTCTTTGAAAACAAGTCTTAATGTAATGTTATTTTTAAATTGTATTTTTATTTAATTAATTTATTAATTGCCTCTAAAATTATAAAATCTAAATGTACATTTATTTTAAGAACGTTTAGATATTTTTACTGGACAACAAAAATACATTTATTTTTTTTTTGCAGTACTTGCAAAGTTAAAATTTTGTGATGACTTTAATGACAGACAATACATAATTTTCTCAGCCATTTAAGACTTAGTGTTATGAAAATGTTTTAAACTATTATCTAAAACGAATCTATTTAGCTCTAAGTCTTCTTACTCTTAAAGTGTGCTTCTTTTTTCTGCCTGCATAGTCAGAATGTCTGTTACTGGTTGGTTTTTCTGGGTCCTACTTGCCAATGACCTTCCTGATCCAGGGCACGAAGGCTGAGACTTTTGTGTAGACGCCGGGTGCGTCTTGCAGTCGACACGCGTGACCCCATGATGTGACCCCATATACAACCCAACTTCCGCTAGGTCTCTCGCACACCAACGGACCGCCGCTATCTCCACGGCAACTGTCCACGCGGTGGTTGTCGTGGGAGGAGCCGGCGCACAGCATGCGACTGGTGAACTGGTCAGAATAGCGCTGCTCACACTGACGCTTGCTCAACATGGAAATCGAGGCCTGCTGGAGAGTTCTTGAATATGCACGACCTGCGAAAAGAAAAAATCCAACAGGTCAGAAAGTCCTCCATTCTTTTTATTTGAAGTCTGGAGTTAATCAGACTTAACTGTTCACTTATGCAATGGAGTGTGTAGTCGCTTTTCTGTCAGCGTCATCACACACTTCATTCATCCCGCTTTAGAATACTTACTGAGAGAAAACACAGGTGATTTAAAACGCAACGTGACCATTAGAATGAAATCAACATGTCGCATGATAATCTGTAGATGCTTAAAACTGACATTATAATTGCACCCTGTATGGTTCCTTGAGGACTTCCTCATGTTCTCTGATTACAGCGCTGTATGGATGTTACTACTGTCATGTATGTCCTTTTTGATGAGACTAGACAGCTGGACAGATGTGGCCGTAGTCTTCTGTGTGTATATCCTTGTGAAAAAGAAATGTGCCTAATTGTACTGAATGTGTACTTCAAATCAGGTAGCGATTTATTTTACAGTCCTGTTCTGCATGTACATACTATGTACTTATTACAGTAATTAGAATAACTGGGTAGTAACTAGGCATTAGCCCTGAACCTACCCCTAAACCTAATCTTAACCTATGTAGTTACCTTATATTATCCAGTTCGTTCTTATGTAAGTACATGTAAGTGCAAATACTGTAAAATAAAGTGCAACCATATTGTTAAAAAACTGTACTTTCATATAATATAATACAAATAAAATAAAAGGCCATTTTAAGTGTACTTGGAGAACACTTTCATGACACTTTCTTAAGACACTTAAGTACACTTTTAAAATGTACACATTCCAATAATGTCAAATTAAAGCTTTTACTTTTAAGTACATTTTAAATATTTCTTATAACATTTTTTTCATGCTTTAAACTACACTGTTGCACACATTATCTAACTAAAGCACATGTAAAGTACTTAATTAAATTATATTTTTTATTATTATGTTATATAAAGTTAATATATGTAAATGTTCTAAATTGCAAATTCATCATTACAAATGTACAACAGCATATTTATTTAAATACATGACGTTTCACTTACATTATATAGTTTACCATAAAACTTATCTGTGCATTCAACAGTACACTTAAACCATATTTCAAAGAGAAAAGAATTATGAAACGACATATGAAGATGTACTACATAAGTGGATCAGAAAGCACAGATAATTCAAGTTCAGCTAATTACATTTAATATAAACTTAAACTATAATATGATTTTCTTTATCTGCAGTTAAGTGCCCAAAACATTACTTTCAGTGCACACTTGTGTACATTCTTTGAGAGTATATTATTTCTGTAATAAGACCTCTTTAAAAGTATGCTAAAGTGTACTACTACTTTTACACAAGGGTATATCTTATTTAGATTATAATAATGTTAAAATATGGCAATCAAAATGTTTATAGAATTATGTTTGTAGATACTGTATATGCAATTGACATTAGCTGCTAATATTTTTATTATCTCTCTCTCTCACTGGACATCTAGTTGGAGAAATGCACAAATGACATCATTTCACAGCTCCATAATCCCACAGAACACTAATACACACACTTTTGTGATTATGAAGATGTTAAAATGGCACTCACGCCATGTGCTCATACATAAACCAGTGCTTACAAACACCCTTAAGCAAATGCACAACCTTATTTGCAAATACGGCCAGAGATACAAATAATTACTAAATGTCTGAGATGGATGATGCCTGATTGTTGCAGAAAAACAGATGTTTTACAGAAAAAATTATCTACATGTTCAGCAAACAGAAAATCAGAAACGCAAAAGCTGTTTTATCTCGTATTAAGCAGTTTCCTACCAATGCTGACAAATGTTTAATTGTTTAAAAATTCCATACTTGTTGCCTAAATACAGATGTGTATTGTTCAGGTTCAAGTGAAATTAGTTTTTCCATTCAAAACAGTGAACTTTGCACTTTAAACAACTTTGTAATAACACATTAGTTATCCTTTGTTACGTTATGTTACGTCAGAACAAACATTTTGTTGTAAAATGAATAATTCAGAATCTAAATTCTGAATAGATGAGCTACGTGCAAGAACACTTAAGTTCTTAAAGGAATAGTTCATTGAAAAAATTTTTTGTTTTCGACCCCACTGATTTTAATTTTATGGATGACAGCAGTTGGTACATTTTTCAAAGTATCTTCTTATGTGTGCCACAAGATAAAGAAAAGCACACGAGTTTGGACCAACATGTGAATAATAACAGAATTTGAAATGCATTTAAATTTTTGGGGTGAACTTTTCCTTAATCTAAGGCCTTGTGTGGGGGAAAAGTGCACTTTTATTAAATGTACCCTTTCTAGTGTACTTCAAATCTTTTAAGACACTACCTGCAGATAATATAAGGATGAAATAAAAGCCCACTAAAGTGTACATGAAGATTACACTTTCATGATTGCTTCTAAACTCAAGTACACAAAGGTGCACTTTGTAATAATGTCAAATTAAACATTCAATATTACATTTAAAGTAAATATTCAAATAGTATTTTAATATACTAAATTACAATTTCATCAATTTCAATTTTCAATACAAGTTGCATTATTTAAAATATATTTTAGTTTACCATAAATGCTTGTTAGTACATTCACCAGTACACTACACTTTAACCATATTCAAAGACAACAGAAGTAATTATAAAATTACATGTAAAGATGTACTTTAGTGCTACATAAGTGAGTCAAAAAACACTCTAAAGTTCAGCTAATTGCATTTAATATAAATTAATTTAAATTATAATGCATTTTCATTTCATTGAAATTAACATGCAATTAAGTGGTGTCCAAAAACATTAAATGCAGTTTGCACTTATTGGGCCTCATTCATGAAACACGAGCAGAACTAATTTTTGTGTAAATCGTTCGTAAAGCCGTTCTGACGTAAACTTTCGAATTCATGAAAATGTTAGTATTTTCAAAATGTTAGTTGATACGAAAGAAATGTACACCTGCTCCCTACCACGTGTAAATGGTGCGTAAAACGTTCTGTGTTCTTTTTGGCAAACTGATGACACTGAATTTTGATGCACTGCATAATTAGTTAATTTGCCCTTGCCCTCTTTTTGATAATTTTTTTTTTTTTAATTTAATAAAAAATTAATTAAACGCAGCGTTCGTCACTGTCACTATTTACCCAGCCATAAATGGAGGAGGGGCGGGACAAATACCTAACCATCCTACTTGTACAACGACTGCCTACAACGATGGAGTCAATATTACTGGTTACTGCTTTATTATATTTAGTAAAATTCTTAAAAATTAGATACTAGTAGGCTAATACGTTGCCGCTGTTAATATTCCATACCATAGCAACTAAAGCGTCTCCGCTGGAAAAACGCTGTGCCAACAAAGCGTTCTCAAGCGCCACCAGCTGGTCGTTTTAAGAAGAGTGCCTGACATTTTTTTTAGTTGGCTAAAAACTCTTTGGTGGTCACTCATTATGGTCACAGGCATATGGCCTAGTCTTTTTTGCATTTATGCAATATACTGGGAGCCAAACCTGAGAAAGTAGACCAGAATATTCCACTGCGTTTCTGGACACGCAATTTGCGTAGCTGTCATTTATAGGCGAGGATTATGCTAATTGTGAATGAGCGTGCACGAGTGCCCTATTACGAATGATTGGAATTCATTAACATACACATGTTTAATTATCAAATCGGACGTTTACGAAGAGTTTGTGAATCCGGAGGAGAGTTTTCGGTAAGGTCTGTTTTACGAGCAAATTACTCAGAATTGACTCATATATTTACGCAAGTTTGAATGAGGCCCATTGTGAGTATATTCTTTTAATATATATTATTTCTGTAATTAGCACTCTTTTTAAAATTATGCTGAAGGGTACTTCATTTTCGTGAGCACTTATAAATAAGGGCAATTCCCACTGAATTGTTTTTCTTTACACTTCTGCTTTTGTACTACTTTGGTTTACTTTTGAAATTCAGTACTGCTGAAACTGATCGTGCTTTTCCTCATTTGTACATCTTTTGGGTAAAAGAATCTGTTAAAGGGATCATCGGATGCCCATTTTCCACAAGTTGATATGATTCTTTAGGATCTTAATGGAAAGTCTGTAACATAGTTTGGTTAAAATTTCTCAATGGTAGTGTAAAAAACACATTTTTTACCCTGTCAAAAATAGCTCTTTTCAGAGCGCGCAGTTTTGTAGCATTTT
Organism: Sinocyclocheilus rhinocerous; assembly: GCF_001515625.1. Taxonomy (NCBI): domain Eukaryota; kingdom Metazoa; phylum Chordata; class Actinopteri; order Cypriniformes; family Cyprinidae; genus Sinocyclocheilus; species Sinocyclocheilus rhinocerous. The sequence goes on along the minus strand of NW_015638974.1, from coordinate 307,727 downwards.
CCTTTAAATGTTAATGAGCTCTGCTGACCCCGCCCCTCTCTTCC